>NW_023505092.1:600000-779862 GCF_004664715.2 Peromyscus leucopus | reverse complement strand
TCACAAAAGGCAACTCAAATGAAATGGGAAAAGTTGTTTCTTCTGAGAACTTTGCAAATCCAAACCACAATGAGAAGCTATTAGTCACCCTCCAAAACTGCTATAAAGAAAACTAGCATGTAAAATGAAGAGTTCCACAGTCTGCTAGTTAGAAGATAATTTGTTCAGATATATAAATGGATAACTTGAATTTTTAGTTTTAAAAAACGAGCTGTTATAGCCCATGCTGGCCTTATACTTGCTCGGTATCTGAGGAAAGCCTTGAACTTCTAATACTTATAGATCCATCTCCTAAGTGTTGGGATTACAGGCATAAAGAACCATGTGAGGACAATAATTTGCAACAGTAACCTTGTCAAATGAAGATGAACAAAACCACATCTAATTAAGAAGCAGAATTAGCAAAAGAAATGCACATGTTGTAGAGCATGAAACATTAAAATACCTTCACCAGCAGTAAAATAAAATAGGGAATTGTTATGGACTAGGTTTTAATACCCCTCCCAAATTTATGTGTGAAACACTTAAACCCACTGTGATGGTATATGGAAATGGGATCTTTCAGAAATAATGAGGGTTCTATTAGGTAATCGCAGATCTTGTGTGTTGAGATTAATGGTAGGAAGAAGATATAGAGGAGGAGAAGATGGAGGAGAGGGAGGAGGCAGAAGAATAGAGAGCACCAAAGACCAAATATGTGAACACAGGAAGAAGGCTCCCACCTAAACACTGGAAAGAGAACCTTTATTGGGGACCAAGTCAGGCTGCACCTGTATTTTTACTTACTCCATATCAGGATGGTAAGAAATCAAAATAGGTTGGTTAAGATACTCTGATTATTATATTTTATTTACAGCCATGATCATCAAGACAGACAGAAGTACTTCTATAAATGTTCTGTTCTCAAAAATCTGAGGATTGAGGAGATGTTTCAAAGAATAAAATACCTGTCGTATAAGCATGAGAACATAGTTGGGATTCCAACAATCACATTAAAAACTGGGCATGGCATTTCACGTCTGTAATCCAGTGCTTGGGAGGAGGTTGACACAAGAAGATCACTAGGTCTTCCTTGCCAAACAATTTAGCCTGTACTAGTCAGTGATCTTCAAGCTCAATGAGAGATCCTGCCTCAAAACTAAGGTATAGCACTACTGATTAAGAAACCTGATATTGACCACTGGACTCCATAGGCATATTCATATATGTGAACCTGCAAAGGATACACACACATACTCACACAGACACAAATGTGTCCAAAAACAAAAACATACACACTTCACACTGTGTACACAAACACAAACCATTAAGAACAACATAGATTTACCTGATAGGCAAAATGTTGTTATTGTGGTGGTGGTGATGGTGTTGCTGTTGTTTTGTTGTTGTCGTTGTTGGTGGTGGTAGTTGTAGCCATGGAAGATAACATTTTGAGCAAACAATTGCTTTATTTTGTTCAATTACATCAAGTTAGTTGTAGCAAGTCACTTGTGGTAATATCTTTATGGTGCAAAGAAATGGATGATGGCACAGAAAATGATTAGGTAAAACAGTCATTAAGTAGCAAAGCCAATACCTGAACTCATCACATGTTCTCAGCTAGTACTGCAATCTTGCATTTTCATATAAAAAACAGTGCATGTGGATATACATGCATTTATGTGCATATATATATATATATATATATATATATATATATATATATAATTCCATATTTATATATACCTCTTAAATGAGCACCTGACATTTGAAAATGACTTGCAACAATAGTGCTGTTATTTTTATCTGTGTTTTCCACTGAAAGTTGCTTGATTCTGATTGGCTTGATCTGTTTGGGAGGCATCTAGGCAATGGTACCAGGTCCTGGGCTCATTGCATGAGTTAGCTGTTTGAAACCTGGGACTTGTGCAGGGACGTTTGGCTCAATCTGGGAGGAGGGGACTGGACGTTCCTGGACTGAGTCTATCAGGTCAATCTCAGTCCTCGGGGGGAGGCTTTGCCCTGGAGGAGGTGGAAATGGGAGTGGGCTGGGGGGAAGGGGAGGGGGGTAGGAAGGGGGAGAACAAGGGAATCTGTGGCTGTTATGTAGGACTGAATGGTATTGTAAAATAAAATAAAATAAAATAAAAAATAAAAAACAAAAAAAAATACATTCACAATTTAAATAGTGGGGTTTGTACTATGTTAATATGACCACCACACAGGAATGTTATATGACTTGAAGTAGGTTCCACACACAATAGCATTTGAAATGTAACAAGTAACAATATGAACTTGGGATCATTCTCCCTGATGTAACAACATTTTGCTTTATGTACACACAGGACATGTGTCTATTTGTAAGCGCTAGTGCTTCAGTGCTCATCAGAATTTAACAGATAGCCTCTGATGGCTTCTGGTATAATGATTCCATAAAAGTGGCAAATAAACGATGAGGTTTCTTTGAAAAATACAAATAATCACAGTTAATTATTTCCTTCACTATATATTTCATTTTGAAGAGATTTTTTAGCACTTTATAAATACCATTCAATGCTTTTCCATCTGCTAGACTGTGCCTTCTAATTAACTTCAGGTTTAGAAATGTTTCTAATAAAGGTTGAATTGTAATAGATTATAAGGGAAACTCCATTAGTCCATGGCAATTTGTTCTCAGGCTATATGAAGGATGTCATTCATTTGCCCAAGTAGAGTTGATTTTATTCAATATGGCCTACCTCAGTGCTTTTATAATCCAGAGGGAAATTATATTTTAAATTACTTAAGGGAAAAAATTAGCATTGCTTGACATAGGGGATTAACTGCTTCTACATAAAGTTTAATTTATTTTAAGAATGTGAATATGTTTATGCTGATTTTAGTGTTCAACATCAGAGCCAAATGTTATAGATATATTTTTTTGGACATTATGTGAAAAATGACCCAGAATTAATAAGCTAAGAATATTTATAAAGCATGGCAGAAATATCAGCTAATTTATCTGATAATGCAGAAACTTTTACATCTTAAATATAACAACTTAGCAAAGTCAAACTGTATCCTTGAATGACAACTTAATAAATAATAATGAATTAATTCAATAATAATTTAAATGAATGCATTTATATTTGTAGAAATCAATGGAGGGCATGTTGATGGAAAAAAGAAATAGAAATATAAGATAACTCTTCTTCTGCAGGTGTTTATGGACAAGAATGGCTGAACATGTAAACTGTATGTAGTTTATTCAACATGACTATGCTATTGTCACAAAAGCTAAAACAAAACTTCTAGATCAGTGAGTTGAAGCACTACAAAGCAAGCCTACAGAGTTGAATTGGATCCCTGGGTCCAATTCAACAAGGAAAGAGAGAATTCACCCCCTTTAAATTGTTCTTATCTCCAACAGTGCATTAAGGCATGATGAGCATGCATACACACATAAATATACAAAGTAAATAATACAGACACATAATAAAGTTAGGAAAGGTGGATAGTTTAATATAAATATTATTCATAGATATAAATTACATGTAATTAATATGTATACTTATATGAATTTTACACATATATGATACATGCAAAATTTATATACACATATAAAATATGCCTGAAAATATATGAACATATGTTTACAATATCATATACATTTATATGTAAGAATAATTGTTTTTTAATCAAGCACATATATGTGCATAGCACATATATTCAGCATGTAGCTGGAGTTTTTCTCTCCAGGTCCCACCAAGCCCCAGCAGTCCGACAGCCCACTTATAAAATAAACACGCAGACACTTATATTATTTACAAACTGTATGGCCATGGTAGACTTCTTGCTAACTGTTCTTGTGTCTTAAATTAACTCATTCCTATTAATCTATAAGTTGCCACATGGCTCGTGGCTTACCGGTACCTTACATCTTCCTTGTCATGTCAGTGGCTGGCAGTATCTCTCTGACTCAGCCTTCCACTTCCCAGAATGTTCTTCTCTGCTTCTCCTGCCTATACTTTCTGGCTGGCTACTGGCCAATCAGCATTTTATTTATACAAAGCAATATCCATAGCAATCACACACTCTGTTTACTAATCTGATGCATTATTAACTCTTTCTGGTCTATAAAACTAGAAAATGATTCATTTATATACTCATATATAATATAAATAGCTTAGACTAAACAATTAGACTAGATATAGTCCCACTTTGCATTATTAAAAAATTAGAAACCATAGTGAATTCTTTAATTGTGAGTAATTTATTCATATTGACACATTTCGTTTAGTTCTAAAACATAGTATGTAAAACACTGACTGGCCTTTACTTAAAATAAAATTTTTCTTCCATATGTAGCAGATAATCGGTTTTCTTCAGAAAACTATGAAACAAGAAAAAAGATGTCATTATCACAATTCAGAATTTTAGAGGGATTGTTATATTAGTAAGTGATCTTTTTGTTTTTAATAATTATGAGTATTGAAATTAATAATTATTTAATTTTAATAGTTATTAGTAAAGAAAAAGATATTTTGAATTTTAATTTAATGATTACTAACACTAGTTTGCTAATGCCAAAAGAAAATCAATAATCACTTGAATGTTGTTATTTATGTTTGCTTACATAAAGTTTTGATTAAACTATAATTATATGACTTCCCCTTCCTTTTCCTACCACCAATGACCTTCTTTCAAACTTTCCCATTTCTTCCCTCACTCTCGAGTTCATATTTTTTGTTTGTGTGTATATAGTTTCAGGGCTGAACACTTTGTATTGAATAACTGATTGTAGTACTCATTCTTGGGAAAGGCAAATTCTCCCTGCAGTTCTCTTTGTAAGGGTTGTATCCATTACATATTCCTCTTCTTCCTCAGAATGCCTATATTGTCTTGTTCATCGTCTTGCTTACCTGGCAATTTCTAAGACAGCCAGTCTCACAACAGCTTCCTGGTCTTCTGGCTCTTACAACCTTTCTGCTGCTCTTCTGTCATTTTTTGAAAGCCACAGATTCAGGAGTTTGATCTAGGTGTATTCAGTGGCAGCATGGCTCCCTACAATTTCTTGATCTCTGCTTTGTGGTAAGTTGTAGCTTTCTGTAATGGTCTCCATCTTCTGTGAAAACAAGCATCTTTGATGAGGGATTGGTAGTTAGACTTATCTGTGTGGGTATACAGATAAGATTTGAATGTAGTTAGGTCTAGAATTATGCTGGTCTAGCAAAGGAGTGGTATTAGATTCTCTTCTGAGATCTATGACCTCACTAGCTCCAAGGATTTGTCTAGGATTCTATATTAGTCATGGTTTCTGTTCTGTTGGGTGGGAACTTCGACCAACTAGAGAGCTGTAAGCTACACGACAAGATGTGGCAGCCTTTCAATGCACTTTTACTGATATCTTGCATGTAGGTCATTGTTAGGATTCTTAGGTATGACAGTTGAGCAAGCTGTTTCTAATTTTTCTGCTTGGAAGCTTGCATAGTATTTCTGATATCAATGCAAGCTAGATCATAGAAGAATGCATTCAGGTCAGATCCAGGTCAGAGCATCTGAAATATGTCTCCTATGCTTGTGATGTGTCTAGAGCAATAGGGAACTACCTTCAATCTCTGTGAAAAAATGAGTGCATCAGGCAGCAGCAGTAGACCATATCATTTTGTGAGTCACTTGGACAACCCTTTCCAACCACTTCAAAGGAGGTTTCTCATACCTGCAGTGAGACATTTTTGTTAACCTATGGCTCTTGTGGGAAACAATGTCAGCCAAAGTAGCATTACTTCATTTCATTATATATATATATATATATATAATTATATATATATATATATATATATATAGTGACTTGAGACTTTATTAAATAACCTTGGTGCTATTTGTCCTGCCTCTCTCCTCCTTTGTATTGGACTCTTCACTCCATCTTTCAAGCTCTTTTCCCCCATTTTTCTGTTTTCCTTTTCACATCACCTGTATTCTTCCTTTCTCCTCTCAAGGCAAAAAGAAATTTATATATTTTAAAAAAACTTATATATGTGCATATATATCTGTGTGAAGACATACAATATGTATGGGTGCTTGTGGAAGCTCAAATAAAATGTTGGATCATCTGAATCTGGAGCTATGAGGACCTTAGTGTGGGTGCCAGGAAGCAAACCAAGAAGTTTTCTTAACTGCTGATTCTCTCTTCAGCCCTAGCATATTGTTTAGTGTGCAGAACTAATAAAAGAAGACCAGTTTAATGAATGATTAAACCTAAGGAAAACTAGATATTAAATGCCACCATCAGGACCAGTAATTCATTCTTTGTTTCATCTTTAAATTTTTTACAATTGTGTGTGTGTGTGTGTGTGTGTGTGTGTGTGTGTGTGTGTGTGTAAGAGTGGGAGATAGAGACAGAGACCAAAGACCTTATGAAGTTCTGTAGGGAATAGAGTATAATTTTCAAGTGTTCATTCCTTGATGTGGAACCAAGTGAGTGAAATCAAGTCAGTCTAAAGAATTCATTCTTTTGATTCTACCAGTCACACTATTCCAGTTACTGTACACCACTGCTTCATTTGTATCCATCAGGTCAGTCTGAAATTAAACTAAGCCAGGAATTCTACACTACTTACACAAGAATATAAAATTTCCTCTTGTCATAAAAATCAACTAACAAGTATGTAACTAACACACATTCATGTCAAGAACTAAGGATAAGAATTTGAAAACCCAACCTAAGGAAGATGCAGGCATCTATGAAATTCAAGGCAAGCAAGAGTCAGAAGGTCTTCAAGACTGTATGGATACAACTCTGGGAAAGTTTTGTTTGATTTCTACTTGAACTTCTAAGCATCAGGTTGATTCAATTTTTAAAAAGAATAAAGACATTTAAATAACTTCTGAAGGAAGAAGGGTGCCAAATTTAATCAACACTGAACACCAATTAATACTGTTGCTGTGGAAATCTTTCTCAAGTTGACTGAGGTTGAAATGACACTGAAAACAGAGTAACTATAGAGCAGTAAAACACCCATGCACACTTCTGATTCTTACATCACAGTACAGTGACTTATGTTGACTGTGATGACCATACACGTTGTATGCAATGATACAAAACTACACAAAGATTCTGATGCAAGTGTTTTAATATACCAAAAACACTGCTTTTCAGACTATGCCTAGAAGTAAATGAGAAAACAAGAGTTCTAAAAAATAAATTTAAGAGGGCTAAACAGGAATAGTGAGATGACTCAATAAAAACATCTATCAACATCTAGCCTCCACATGTGCACATGCAAGTGTATCTGCATAGATAGACACATGCAAACACATGCCACACACAGTCATGCAGAAAAAAAAGATGGTATGACATCCTAAGAAATTTTATATAAAAGGGAAAAAAAAAAGAAACTGTGAAATGGAGAGTCTAACAGAAACCACTATGACCAAGTTGCCGGGTTTAATACATTTACAACCACCCAGTCATGACACTGATTATGTCTATTAGCCTGTGGAATGTGACCACTCTCTGATTTACTTCTTGCTTTACCTGCTCAACACACATAGTTCCTCTTAACTGAGAAAAAGTGCCAAATATAAAATCCAGTGATATTATATAAAAATTGATAACCAGTTGTAGAGTACTTGTCAAGGAAGTTCTTGTGTTCAATGCCCAGTGTGACCCAAGAATAAGATCAAAGAACAAACTCAAGGTTATAAGCAACAATTGCAACATTATAGCTAAATATAGCACTGAGTTCTATCTCAGGGCAGAAAGAAATAAGTGTATAGTAAAAATAAAATAAAAAACATCATCCTTTATACTTGAAAAACATTTGTAAAACATATTTCACAAAAGGCTTATTTGGAAATAAGGAAGTGTCTATGGCCATACCACCCTGAATTCATCCGATATCATTGAAAATATGGAAGTGACAGAGAACCAGAAGCCTAGTTTTCACAGAAAGAAATTATCACAGATCGCTATCTATGTAGCCCAAATTTCTGGGGATGTAAAAACAGTTTTGAATAAACGATCAAGCAAACTTTTTCTTTTTTTTTTTTAATTTTATTTATTTTATTTTACAATACCATTCAGTTCTACATATCAGCCACGGGTTTCCCTATTCTCCCCCCTCCACACCTCCCTTACCCCAGGTCACCCCCATTCCCACCTCCTCCGGGCAAATCCTCCCCCGAGGACTGCGATCAACCTGGTAGACTCAGTCCAGGCAGGTCCAGTCCCTTCCTCCCAGACTGAGCCAAGTGTCCCTGCATAAGCTCCAGGTTTCAAACAGCCAACTCATGCAATGAGCATAGGACTTGGTCCCACTGCCTAGTTGCCTCCCAAACTGATCAAGCCAATCAACTGTCTCACCTATTCAGAGGGCCTGATCCAGCTGGGGCCCCTCAGACTTTGGTTCATAGTTCATGTGTTTCCATTCATTTGGCTATTTTTTTTTTCAATAATTGAGCAAACTTTTATGATAAGATAGCCATCAGCACTGATAGAGACAAAGGAAACATACAACCCTGGCTGAAAACCCTGCAGCATCCTCAGCTTGCTGTTGTCCTTGTAGTAACTGAAATCTTAATTTTTCACAAGGATGAAGACAGGCCTTAAGGCTCACGGGATAGTATATCACTGTGATATCATATGTGATATCATAGAACGCAGGTTCTTTTTATTGGAGTCAGCACATTTTATTCCCCTTTGCAGTCCTGTAGGAAAACCCCTTCCGACATGGACCTCTGCACCAAGAAAAGGAAGAGTGAGGCTTGCATTTAGAACATTTCAGAGACTCTGGTCTTCCCTGCCATGTGTTATTAACATTGAGTCCCAGCAATTTTATTAGAATAGATTTTATTTTCTCTTTATGTCAATTACATTGACTGACAGTCTGCAATGAATTTTCCAGTAACACCTAAGGGATGCTTAAGTTTCTTACTTTACTGTTCTTCAAAATATTGAGTGCCTGTCACTAAAATCACTTTTCCCTGCTGATGAAGACAGTTTTTCATTTAACTCACATATAATTTGCCAAATAAATAAGGCTTTAGTTATGCAATTGCTGACATTGTAGATTTTTATTTTTGCCCTGTTGATTCATTTATTTGTTTTCTTTGCTAATACCCTAGGTTTCTCTGGAAGTAGTTTAGTACTTATGATTCATTCATTTTGTTCAATCACTACTTATATGCTTTATGTAGATGAAGTTGGTTAAATTTTTGTTTACTTCTGAATTGTATGTATGTGTGTATCCCTATGGAAACTTCAGTGCAAGTTCCCTCCAGGGCTAGAATTGTTGGAGTCTCCAGAGCTGAAGTTATGAACAGCTACTTGCTCTCCAGAGTGGGTGTTAGAAATCCGATTAGGATCCTTTGTAGGAGAAAAAAAAATAGATAAAAACTTACTTCAGTTTAGTATTCTGATGGAATTCCTGAGTGTGTGAACTAGTGGGTCACTATTCCTCTGGCTTTTCTTGGGCTTTTTCCTTCTGCTGGTTTGCCGTGTCCAACTTTGATGATGTGATTTTTGCTTTATCTTATTACATTTTTGTTGTTGTTGTTGTTTGGTTGCTATCTTTTAGAAGTTGGTTCTTTTTAAGTAAGAGAGAAAAGGGGTGGATCCAGATGGGAGGGAGGTGGGTTGGAACTGTGGAATAGACAAAGGGAAACCTTTAGTCAGGATACATTGTATGAGAAAAGAATCTATTTTCAATAAAAAGTGAAAGAAAGAAAATTAGGTACACTTGAAATAAAGTTTTACAAAAAGCTTAACATTTTTAAAGATAAAACATTTATTTCAAACAGTATTACTGAAATATATATATATATACATATATATTTCATGTCATATAAGTTGATAAATTTTAAATTTTAAATTTATGATACTAATCCATCATAACGCATGCAGGTACAATCCACTCAGATCCAGTGCCACATGATATTTATCCATATGACCATATTATAACTTATTTATGTGATTTATCTGTCCTGCTATTAATGGTGCTTTTATGGTTCAGCCTATTAAGAATAATGCTTGTATGTAGATGTTTTACATGCATTTACATTAGTCAGACTTTTCATTGTCATAACAAAACACTTCAGCAAAAGGGATTAAAAGAGATCACTGTAGCAGAGAATTTTGCCACCATGATAGGAAATGTTTAGCAGAGCAGAGCCACTGACACCAATGTCAGTAAACAGCAGAGAATGCACCTGTGTTAGTGAGCTTTGTCCACCTCTCAGTGTTATTCCAGGTGGGCCTCCACCCTATAAGATTGTGAGACCTGCATTCAGGATAGGTCTTCCTCTATTAGTTAATCCTTCCCAGAAACATTATCACAGACATGTGCAGTAATGTACTGTACTAAATAAGCAAATGCTTCTCAGTCAGTAAAGTTCACAATCACAGTTTTTTAATTAGATTTTTCTATCCACTGATAGTGTACAGATAAAATGTCCTATTCATAGCATATGCTCATACTCATACTCAGACACAGTCAATGATATGAATTAGAATAATTAATTAATTAAATTCATCCACAAAAAACATATGTACATATCAAAATGTATATATATATATATATATATGTATGTATATATGGTATATATATAGTATATTATATATATTAAGTCACTTTCCCAATACATACAGATTGTTCACATGTTCTTTTGTGTTCGCATTCCTGTGCAGAATACAATACCTAAAAATGATTTTGTATGAAGTTATTGGAATAAGAAATGCTTTAGCATAGTTTTTTTAGTACCAGATAATGGAAATTAAGAAGAAATTTATGTACATATGCTAGGTCATCTGGTTTGTCATACTCTCTATAATAAGCAATCTTATAGACTTCACAATAGTCTCACTTTAGAGAAGCCTGCTTTCTCTAGACATGTCTCAGGCTAATTTTATATGAAGAGTGCAGCTGCAGGTACTTACACCAGGTATTACATCATTCAATATGTTCTACAGAAGCTTTCGGTGCACATTGTCTACTTCCAGATGTGTTATTTTGGACAAAACGAAAATGTGTCATTAAATAGCTAAAGATAGATTTCACTATTTTGTTGACATTTTCAAATTATGAATAAAGATTATTATTTGCTTTCTGATGACTTTGAGGAATACAAATCCAATGTAATACCTACACCCCTTTAAATTCAAAAATGAATTTTAATCCCAGATAACATAATTCTGTATATGTGTGTGTGTGTGTATATATAATATATATATATATATATATATGTATTTTTGAGACAGAATCTCATGTAGCTCAGGCTATCCTAGAACTATGCTGCTGAGGATGACTTTGAATGTCTGGTTCTTCTTTCTCTGTTAAGACTGCACCAACATGCCTGGCTTTCCTATAACCATATCCCATCTCTAGGTTGGCAACCCACCATCAGTTTTAGGCTTAAATTGCCTCAAGGACAGGAATCTAAGATATATCTTATTCTTAATGATGTTCATATTACTGTTTCTGTAAACCTACTGGAATTCTGACTAAAATAATTCACTCATATTTCAAAAAAGAGATGTATGAAAGTTAACCAGTATTTAGGTATGAAGAATAGTTCAATTGCTTTTAGGTTTAAGTTTTGATAATATTAATTCATATAAAACCATTTAGTAAGCGTGTCTAGGAAGTTACTCATGTGAAGTTTCCATGCCCAGTGAGCAATTACTCATGCAATGTGGGCAGGCTAAGCCATCTATGTAAAGGCAGGCAACGTTTTTCTTTTCTTTTCTTTCCAACTTTAATTCTCCTTTGAGCTCTGGAAATGAGGAATAGTTTTTAATAAGTGTTGATATTCTATGCTCTAATAAGCTCTACTATTGAAAACTCCAAAGATAAAAGAAAAAAAGCAAAAGAAATATAAAGAAATACATTTTATTATCTTTCTTTTCACACCCTTCAAATCTTAAAAAAAAGAAATGTTTAAGAGTAACATGAAAAAAAGGAGGCTATTCTAACTCTAGTTATATGTATTAATTTCCCAAGAACCTCTTCCCGAAGAGAATAAGTTAATTTTAGTTCAAAATAATATACGTTATATTTTTCAGACTTATATTTTCAAATATTTATTTGTTTTAATATGACTGTGAGCATGGATGAGTGTATGTATGCACACCATGTGCATGGCAGATCCTCCAGAGACCAGAAGAGGGCATAAGATTCTGAAGCTGGAATTACAGGGAGTTGAGGGCCACCTGATAAAGGTGCTAAGAACTGAGCCTAGGTCCTCTAAAAGAACAAGTGCTCTGAACTGGTGAACAATTTTTTGAGACCTCAGACTTACATTGATGATAAGAAATTAATCTTGTTTCATCGGGTCCATGACTTCCCTCTGCTATAATGACCTGTTTGCCCTGTATAGAGCCTATCTTCAAACTTGAATTAGGGATTAAAAGAAATAGGCCAGATGCACTAGAAAATGTACTACATATAAATGGTAGGATATTATTCAGACACAGCAGTGAATGAAATCTTTTCATTTGTGACAATGTAGATTCAAATAAAAATCATTGTGTTAAGTGTAATGAGTCACTCACAACAAGTGCAACATTATCCAATTCAAATGTGGAATACAAAATTTTGATATCTTGATGTATTTTGGAAATCAGCTCTCTGTTGATGTGTAATCGGTGAAGATCTTTCCCATTTAGTAGGCTGCTGTTTTGTTCTACTAACGGTGTCCTTTGCCTTATAGAAGCTTTTCGGTTTCCGGAGACCCCATTAATTAATTGTTAATCTTAGTGTCTGCCTACTAGTGTTTTACATTCCTATGCCAATGCATTCAAGGGTATTCCTCACATTCTCTTCAATGAAATTCAGTTCATCTAGATTTATATTGAGCATTTGATTAACTTGCACTTGAGTTTTGTACAGGGTGATAGATATGAATCTATTTGCATTCTTCTACATGCTGACATACAGAGAGACCAGCAACATTAGTTGAAGATGCTTTCTTTTTTTCATTGTATAATTTCATCTTTTGTAAAATTCAGGTATCCATAGGTATGTGGACTTATGTCTGGGTCTTTAATTTGATTCCATTGATCTACTTGTCCTTTTTAAAGCAAACACCATGCAGTTTAGATTATTATAGTTCTGTATTATACCTTGAAATCAGGAATGGTGATACCTCAGGGAATTCTCTTATTGTACAGAATTTTTTAGCTATCTTGGTGTTTGCTTTTCCATATGAAGTTGAGTATTGTTTTCCAAGGTCTGTAAAGAATTGTGTAGGGATTTTAATGGGGATTTCATTGAATCTCTAGATTTTTTGGTAAGATGGCCATTTTTACTATGTTAATCCTGCTGATCAATGAAGGTGGAGGTCTTTCCATCCTCTGATATATTCTCTAATTTGCTTCTACAAAGACTTGAATTCTTGTCACACAAGTCTTTCATTTGCTTTGTTAGAGTTATACCAGATATTTTATATTATTTGTGGCTATTGAGAATGGAGTTGCTTCCCTGATTTCTTTCTCAGACCATTTATTATTTGCCTATAGAAAGGCTACTGTCTAGGCAGTGGTAGCATATGCCTTTAGTCCAAGCATTTATAAGGCAGAGGCAAGCAGATCTCCGTGAGTTCATGGCCAGCCTGGTGTACAGAGTGAGTTTCAGGACAGCCAGTGTAACACAGAGAAACCTATCTTCAAAAACTATAATGATAATGATAATAAATAATTGAAGGGCTATTGATTTTTTTAGTTAATCTTGTATCTAGCCACTTCACTAAAGTTGCTTAGCAGCTGTAGGAGTTCCCTGATAGGATTTTTGGGGTCGCTTTATATACTATCATATAATCTGTGAATAATGATACTTTGACTTCTTCCTTTCCCTTTTTATTCCTTGATTTCTTTTAGTTGTCTTATTGCTCTAGCTAGAACATCAAGTACTATATTGAATAGATATGAAGAGAGTGGACAGTCTCATCTTGTTCCTGATTTTAGTGTAATTGTTTTGAGTTTTTCTCCATTTAATTTGATGTTGGTTGTTGGTGTTGTATATTGCTTCTATTATGTTTAGGTATGTTCCGGTATCCCTGAATTCTCTAAGACTTTTATAATAAAGAGCTGTTGTTTTTGTCAAAGTATTTTCAGCATCTAATGAAGTGATCATGTAGCTTTTTTTCTTTCAGTTTGTTTACATGGTAAATTACATTGACAGGTTTTTGTATGTGGAGTCATCCCTGCATCTCTGGGATGAAGCTTACTTGTTCATAGTGAATGCTCTTTGGGATGTGTTCTTGGATTGGGCTTGCCAGTATTTTTTTGAGTATTTTTACATTGATATTCATGAGGGAAATTGGTCTGTAATCCTAAAAATCCAAATAATCCAATTAAAAAAATGGGGTACATATCTCACCGGAAAGTTCTCAATAGAAGAATCTCAAATGGCCAAAACACTTGAAGAAATGTTCAACCTCCTTAGCCATCAGGGAAATGTAAATGAAAATGACTCTAAGATTCCATCTTACACCTATCAGAATCGCTAAGATGAAACACAAGTGACAGCTCATCCTGGGGAGAATTTGGAGCAGGGGGAACTTTCTGCCACTGTCGGTAGGAGTACAAATTTATCACCATGTTGGAAGTCAATATGGTGGTTTCTCAGAAAATTGAAAATTTGGTCTACCTCAACACTCAGCTGTACCACTCATGGGCATATATCCAAAGTATGCTCAATCATACCACAAGGACACTTGCTGAGGTATGTTCCTAAAAGCTTTATTCATAATAGCCAGAACCTTAAAAAAACCCTAGATATCCCTCAACTGATGAATGGATAAAGAAAATGTGGTACATTAAACATAGGATTGTTACTCAGCTGTTAAAAGCAATGACACTGTGAAATCTGAAGACAAATGAATGAACTAGAAAAACACATTATCCATGTACTCACTTATAAGTAGATATTAGCTATAAAGTAAGGATAACCATGTTACAGTTCACAATTCACAGATACCAGGGTGGCTAGGAGGCTCAAGGGAAGATGCTTGGATCTCCATGAGACAGAAAAATAGAAGAGATTTAATGGGTGGACTGGAGGCAGGTGAGAAGGGAATATGAAGGATAAGGTTGGAGGATGGAGGGAAGACTACTTTAAAGAGATGAGTAGGAAGGGGTAGCATTTTGGGATGAGCTATAAACCTAGTGCAGGGGAAACTCAAAGGAATAAAAACTAAGACTCCTAGCACTAGTAGATATGCAGCCTTTACTGGCCATCTGCTGTGACCAGGCAAGACTTCCATTGCAGTGATTGGAACACCAACTCAGCCACATAACTTTTGAACTACAGTCTGTCCTGCTTATGGAATGTGCTGGTAAGGATGGTAAGGATGGTAAGGATGGTAAGGTAATATGCTAAGGATGACACAGAGTTTGTGATAGTGGCCATTGTGAAACCTATGCCACAAGAGGGAGCCTACCCTTGACACACAAAGTGCCAGGACCCAATGGCTGGATGGCCTAGAGACCTTGGGATAGAACCAAATGACTGAAAAAATGTCAATGTTATGATCCCTAATGATATCTACTGCACTCAAAGATTACTGCCTACCCCAATTGTTATCAGAGAGGCTTCATCCAGGGATAGATGGAAACAGATGCAGAGACCACCATCAAACATTAGGCTGAGGTTGGAAAAATCCTGCTGAAGCAAAGAAGAAGGATTGTAGGAGCCAGAGGGGTAAAAGATATCACAGGAAAACCTACAGAATCAACTAACCTGGGTTCATAGGAGCTCATAGAGACTGACTCAACACCAGGAATCATATATGGCATTGACCTAGACCCTCTACATATATTAGGCAGTTGTATAACTTGGCATACCTACAGGACTCCTGATGTGGGAACAGGGGCTATCCCTAACTCTTTGGAGCTGCCTTGCTCAGTCTTAATGCAACAGGAGTAATTAGTCTTATCTGAACTTGATATGTTATGTTTTGCTGATATCTGGGGGATGCCTGCCCTTTTCTGAACAGAAACAGAGGAGGGGTGGATTGGAGGAAGGCAAAACAGAGATAAGGGCAGAGTATGGGAGGAAAGGAGGGAGGGGAATAATAATTAATAATTTTAATAAAATATTTAATAACATAGAGGTTGATAGTGAGTGGTTAAGGGCAGGATGGGAGGGAGGGACAGAGATACATCCATCAATAAGTATTGAGTTACACATAGATTCAAGGTTCTAATGTGTTATGCTGCAAAATAGCAGAGTCATGAATAGCAATGATTGACTGTACATGTCAAAGATTTACAAAAATGACTGCTAATAATTTTGCCACAGAAGGTAAAACATAAATGTTTAAAGAGACAGATTTGTTTAAGTTGACACCTTGAATATTTGTACATCTTGTACAATGGTTTTAAAAACATGTATTGAAAATGTTTATGGATTATGGTATTATGCAAAAAATTTTGTGCCTCAGGGAAATTTAATTAAGAATAAAACATAAAGAATAAAATCCACCTGCCTCTGCCTCCCATGTGCTGGGATTAGAAGCATGAACCACCACTGCCCAGCTCAAGAACATATTCTCAAAGAACTAATTTCTCAAAGAAATTCTGAAAGAGAACTACTTTCTCGAAGAAATTCTGAAAGAGCTAATAAAATTAATAAATAAAAACAAATACACCAAAAATTTCTCTGAAGAGATGTATTTTATAGACTAAAACTCCCCCCCTTTTTCCCTTCTGTCTAAAACTTACCAAATATTCTATTATTAAATGGAATGCAATGTAGAGCTGAGTGCTTTTCTGGTCTGGATGGATCTGGGAAGAGGTGAGATGGGAAGACTGGGAGAAGGGAAGGGAGGCTGCAGTTGGGATGTATTGTATGAAAGAAGAATTTAAAACAAAAAAAAAAAACCTACACCAAATATTGAGCAGGGCATGGTAATGCAGAGGCAGGCAATCTCTGAATTTGAGGTCAGCCCAGTTCCAGCAAGTTCCAGGAGATTCAAGGTTACACAGAGAAACCCTATCACAAAATCTCAAACAAACAAAAAACAACTATACCAACCATACCATTGGGGAATTGAAATTGAGAGATATCGGTGACAAATGATTATTAATTCCTGTTATGTTGTTTTGTTTTCAGCTTGTGGAACTTTATTTTCCTTCCACCTTTTTTTCCCCTTTGCTCAGGTGTCTGCAGAGGAGCTCAGGACCACTCAGTGGTGGCTCCAACTCGCTCAGTAGCCTGCACTGTGGGAGCTGCTGACCAGTCCTCAGTGGTTGGGCACTCCAGTCTTCAGTAGGGAGCTGCTGGATGAGTACAGAGGGCACCTGCACACCTCGGACCAGTCTGCCACCTCTGGCTGAGCAGCAGTGAACTCAGGAGCTGGTGCAGTCCATTCGCCCTGGAATTCCTCCTTGTTCACAGCCTTCTCAGCAACTGCCTGTTCCTCCTTCTCAATCTCCCCTCGGTCTCTTTAGAAGTAAATATCAGTCATAACTTCCCATGGATGCTCACAGGAGATAGTGCCACGCATGCGGAGTACTTCCCGGGCCAGCATCCACCACATCAGACCCACTGAGTGAGCTCCCTTATTGCTGCATGGGATGGCAATGCCCACGTAGCATAGAGGAGAGTCTGTAGAGCGCAATGGGGGGCAGGTTGACATAAGATGCCTCTGTGAGGAGCTGGTGGTCAGTTCTGGGATCAGTCACCACTAGAAGCCGCGGCTCCCTGAAGGCTGCTTGGATCTGGTTAGTGAAGGTCCCAGGGGTGAAGCGGCCAGCAATTGGAGTGGTTCCAGTGGTGGTAGCAAACTTTAGCACAGCTCGCTGCCCTAGTGTTCCTGGAGGAGATGACGCTGACATCAGCAGGTTTCTCAATGGTAACAATAGCACGGGTTGCAAGGAACAGCGTCTCCCAGGTCCTCTTCAGGATTATGATGTAGATGCCATCACTTTTCCTTTTGTAGATGTACTGCTCCATCTGAAAGTCAAAGTTGGTGCTGCCTCAGTGGGTTCCTGCAGCAAGGAATTTGAGGACATCCTCCTCCTTCATCTGCAGGACATGTTGTTGTTGATGGTGGTGGTAGTTGTGTGTGTGTGTGTGTGTGTGTGTGTGTGTGTGTGTGTATGTGTGTATTTGTGTGTGTCTGTACTTCCCTTCCTTCTTTAATTTTGCTGGTGTGAGATTATTTATTTCCTGTGTGTCTCTGACTCTTGCCTGCTCTTAGGACTCTTTTTCTCCTATTGAGTTGATTTGTCCAGCCTCAATATGAGGGCATTTGCCTTGTCTTATTGTATTTTATTTTGTCCTGTTTGGCTGTCGTCTCTATGGTGCCTGATCTTTTCTGAAGAAGAAATTCAGGAAGTGGATCTGAGGGAGAGAGAGGTGGGCAGAAGTTACAGGAGTGGAAACTGTGATTGGGATGTATTGTATGGAAGAAGAATCCATTTTCAATGGAATGAAAAGAACACTGAATGGTTATTTTAGTATTTTAATGTATAAATTACATTTTTTGCACAGAATAAAGTATGGTTAGAAAGAAAATGTAGGGTAAAATTATGTAACTGTTAACAGAAAATGTTCAAACTGACACCTGCTATTGTTTGATGCGTACAAATAAATTTAGGCTATTTTTGTATAAAGAACGTTCTTATAAACAGTTTTGAGTAAAGATTACTTGTTTACTATACATTGTGACCAAAATCAAATATTATTACTTTCTACTCCTTTACTTAGAATGTAATATGATGTTCCAGGAAAAGTAAATCATCACTTTTTGTTTGTTTGTTTTTTGTTTTTTTGTTTTTAACATACAACTCTCTACAGATCCTGACACAACATAAGGGTGTTGTTTGCTTTTGTACAATAAGCCTCACTATAATCTTTTGGGAAGACTTTTTTCATCATATTGTAGATTCATTCCAAAACTATTTCCACAAGGGAATGTTTGTGCTTCATTATGCTGAATTTGAAAGCAGTTAGCATGTTATGACAAAGTACTCTAAAACTGTTTGAGCACAAGTGTCATTAAAATTTGCAAACTGAATGCTGAGCCTTCAGAGATATGCATGAACCATCTCTTCAGATTTTAGGAAGGCTCTGTTCCCTAAATAAAATGGCAAAATGTGCAAATAATAAAAAACAGCTTTGTGCATATGTTTGCTGTTCCAAAACACATATTGGCTTTTCACTCAATAAAATAATGTAGAAGAGAAGTTGGGCCAGATAGAAGACTGACTTGCTGAATTATAAATACTCACAGAATATTCAAGATGGTCCATCTGGAAGGCAGAGGAATTTCAGTTTGAATATTGAAAAAAACTGTTTAAAGTGAAACCATGAATATACGTGTACTCAGGTGGGAAAAGAAAGTTGAACCTTTAATGTAGTATCTACTAGATGTAATAAAAACAATAAAAACAAAAGAGAAATAAATGGCATGGGGTTTCTGGCCCAGCTGATGTATCTACAATACAACTATTACAACTAAGCCTCAGGGAAGAATAATGGAAGATGGTGGGGGGTGGGGATTGTAAGAGCCAGAGGACCAGGATGCCTGTTGCTATATGCTATACAGCATCTTCTAGACATGGCAAGGAAACTGAACCCATGTATTTCCAAAAATAATTCACCCAAACAAGACTGGTATAGTGACAATGCCAGTATATGCTAATGTGGATGGGGGATTTTCACAAGTTCCTGCCACTAGATGGAGATCCATAGGCAAATACGGCTGTTGAAGGAGGAAGAATACATTTTCTTCAGGGTCAAGCACCTGATAGGTTATTTCATCCTAGTGGCCAGATATAAACACATATACATATAAGCAACACTAAATGGACTCAACATGTTTTATAAACAACACACACAACACACACACACACACACACCACACACACACACACACATTATATATATATTTAAAATAAGAATTGTAGCCAGGTGGTGGTAGTGTACGCCTTTAACCCCAGCATTCGGTAGGCAGAGCCAGGATCTCTGTGAGTTCGAGGCCAGCCTGGTCTACAGAGTGAGATCCAGGACAGGCACCAAAACTACACAGAGAAACCGTGTCTCAAAAAAAAAAGCAAACAAACAAACTAAGAATTGAAGAAGAGTTCATGATTTTAAGAAGTGGGGATACATATTAGAAGCCAAGGATGGGAGAGATGTGGAAATGATGTAAATACAGTACATGTTCATGAAATTCTCAAAAAAGTGAAAAAAAATAGGAAGCCCAAGTTAAAATGTCCACCTTTATGACGTGAGTTGTGTATTAAACACAATGTGACATAATTGATGCTTATACTGAGGATTCAATGCAGAGCAATGAACACACAATAAAGTTAAATTTCACCCCTTTCTTTATGGTGAGTGTGCTCAAAGTCCTGGTGTCTAACTCTCAGAGAGTGATAATATAGTATTGCTGATTATGTTCTTGGTGCCCCCAAGGATCAGAAGTTTTTATGCCTGTCAAAAAGAGCAGGTACATACAGCTCTGCCTCTCTCAGACTCCTATTCTATACTTGGCTTCTGTGGTGGTTTGAATGTAATTGGGCCCCATAGGTTCATAGGGAGTGGTACTATTAAGAGGTATGGCCTTGTTGGAGTAGGTGTAGAACTAGCCCAAGAGAAAGAAGGGTGTTGCAGCCAACAAAGATGAAAAGAGTTAGGGATCTGAAGAGTACTTTGACATCTGACATAGAAGTGCAGAGTTTGGAGTTTTGCCCAGCTAGTTTTCAGTCTCTCTTTAGTCCAATATTCCCATATTGGGCTAACTTTCCTTCATTTTTAAACAGTAATGTATATCCTGGGCCATTGTATGTTGGAAATAATATGTGGGAAATATGTGATCTGCCTTTTGACTTTGGTTTTACATGAGATGATAGTTAAGAGATTACCATGAATCTCAGAAGAGATTTGAACTTTTATGGACTGTGCAGACTTTTGAAGTTATTCTAAATACATTTTGCATTATGATATAGTCACAAGACGTTGCAGGCCAGGGAGTGGAATATAGTAGTTTAAATGTAATTGGCCCCCATAAGTTCACAGGGAGTGGCACTATTAAGGCATGGCCTTGTTGGAGAAGGTGTGGCATTGTTGGGGAAATGTGTCTCACTCACTTCCTTCTGCCTGTGGATCAAGATGTAGAACTCTCAGCTCCTTCTCCAGCACCATGTTTGTCTGTATGCCACTATGTTTCCAGTCTTGAGGATAGTGGATTAAACCTCTGAAACTGTAAGCCAGTCTCAATTAAATGTTTTCCTTTATAAGAGTTGCCGTGGTCATGGTGTCTCTTCACAGCAACCAAACCCTAACTAAGACAGCTTCTGTACATTCAACATTTTTAGATCTTATGGTGGAGATCATTCAGTGTTTACTGTTCTGTGTACAGTATTTAAATCAATGCCTTCCAGTCCCAACCATGTAGTATCATATGGCAGTATTCTGTATTATATTGCTGAAATTATCTATCATCTATCTATCTATCTATCTATCTATCTATCTATCTATCTATCTATCTACTATCTATCTTATGTTTCCTTTATGCATCCATCAAGGACTTGATGCTTAGATTGGTTCCATACCCTGGTTACTGTGAATAGAGAGAAAAAAAAAAAAAACAGGAATACAAGTGAATGGAACACAAGATTAAAGAGGAGTGTTACATTTTTGTTGTTATTGGAACTAAATTTTGCATTTATAAATTCTTTCTTGCTCACCATAAAACTGTTCACTTTTTGCTTCACTGTATCTTTCAAATGTCTTGCTCACTACTGACAACACAAGATACTGACATTGTCATCTTTCTGTGTGATAGAAGTACAAGCTCTGAAACATGCACTTCATGGAGTCTGCAGAGCATGGAGACTGAAGTTTTTATATGCATCAAAGTCCAGGCTTATACACATGTCTCTTAGTATTTAACATCTTCATACTTTATAATTTTCATCTATTAACTGTGTTTATAATAGCATCCATTCATAAGCAGATTGTCATGACAAATGAGCTATTATGTGTAAAAGTTATGACAAATCCTAGCATATAAATGATGTAGGTATTTTCTTTTGTATATTCATCGACTGTAGTATATAATTCCTTGTTATTTTCAGTCTTATATTCAGTGAATTGAACTTAGAAATGATTTACTGAACAACCGCTTCTCTTTATACACGTTTAATAAATTCAGAGTGTAATATGTAGCCAATTCATTGATCTTCAGGAAACTATTAACATCATGCATGGGTGTGGAGACCTGTTCCCACTTTTTTTACCCAGGGTACTATGGAGGAGAGAGGAATAAGAGATTTAGATAGAAGAATAAAGGGGAAAGAAACAGATAGGAACACAGGATAGCCTCGGGAAAGGGCCTGGATCATGATCCACCAGCCCCTTCTGTCTCTTCTAAAGGGTTTTTAGGAATGCCAAGGAGTAGAGCAAAAGAACTCTCCCCCCCCCCCCAGCACAGCCAAGTGCAGACACTTTCAAACACCTGGTAACCTGCGCATGGTCAAGCAATCTTGTAATGCAGCTCTGCTGGTAAAGCAAGCTCAGATCTCACTAGGAACCTTTGTGGCTCCACACATGGGGTAGGACTTTTACCCATTGTCCCGAAGCTAAAAGATTACAAAATAATAATTCTCTTCAACATGAATCAAAGGATAATGATTAGGTCAATTACATAAAACAGACATGTTTGTATAACTCAGAATAACAAAATTTTAAAAATTTAACAAGATATTTGTTATAAGAAGAAAAGAAGCAGCTGTCAGGGAGGCAAAATGTTCATTATATCAGAGATGCTCTAGACTTGGGTACAACCTACATGGTGTGGTGTGTTTGGAAGTTATGCATGTCTGGATATCTAAACCACACTTACATTTGACTTCCTCAAGGCTAAGTTTCATAAGTAGGCATATTATCTGCAGAATACTGAATTAGAGGAGTGTAGTTCCCCTTCTGAATTTTTACATTGAAAGAAGTTATTATAAAATAATAACAGCCTGGGTAAAAATAAAAAATAATGTAAATATTTCAAGGACATTTGTTTTTATATTTAAAAATAATTGATTTTGATCTATTTCTCACTGTCTCTTTAGAAGGTCTAGTATATACTTTGAAAACTAGTATAAACAAATAGGGCATAGAGACCTATATCACACCAAGTGGGTGGAGGTTATAGTTCAGTGGTAGAGAACTTGTTCAGTAAGCATAACGTTTAGGTTCTAGGCCTAACACCATAACAAATAAAAAATAATTATGTATTTATTTCAAACATTCATGTTATATATAGAAGGAATATAAATCTCAGCATGACAGAACAGATAGAGATAGCATCTACTTCAACTGTTTTATATATGATATATAATTTCACATTATGTATAGTGAGTTCAGAGAGGACTAAAGATAGAGAAAAGGAGATGCTTAAGTTTCATGAAGCAGAATATTTTCATCTTTACAATAATAATTAAGCTAAGTCCACTCCTAACATGTACCCACACAAGGGCATGTAAGCACATTTTATAGAAAAATACCCAACACACACACACACACCACACACCACACACACACACACACACACAACACACACTCCATCACTGTTTTCTCCTCCTTAAAACAAAGGAGGATGTTCATGCAGAATCAGTTTGTCATTAAAAGAGTCAAAATCAAAAAAAAAAATAAAATAAAAGAGTCAACATCAAAGATTCCTTCACTTACCTAAAGACCCAAAAAAAATGCAGCATGTACAATAAGAAATACAGCCATCTCCTCAGGGAACTGGGAGAAATATGGGAAATACCATTTATGATAGAACTTGAAAAAGGACATTTGGTTGTTGCTCACTATTTTCCTTAAAAATTAAAAGCAATGGGTCATTTGAAATCAGTATTTATCTCTTACACTGTGATGAAAAGTTTCACTTTTTCAAATACGGTGAAAACATTAAGTTCTCTCTCCAAAAATATGATCAGACACAAATGCACTATTTTTCAGAAAATTTAGTGTGTGTGTGTGTGTGTGTGTGTGTGTGTGTGTGTGTGTATTACCTGAAGCTGTTTAGAGGCTCAGAAATGTCAAATGAGAACTTACATTAAAATGTTTGAACTAAATAAAATTGATTGGTCAGTGGAGACATGAGTACATTATCTGAGTCATACTGATTCCAGATAGTTTCACACTCATTTTGGATTTTTAGCACACCTGTGCAAAGAGTAATACTAATATATGTACTGATATACAGAGTTCTTTGGAGGGTTCTTATCTGATTCAGAATTCTTTTACTTTTCAAATTTATTGGTGTGTGTACGTGGGAGAGAGAGGGAGTTACATATAATCATATAGTGATGTTTCATCTCTTTTAATGGAGCTAGAATATAACTTGACATAAAAACCTGAAAATAAAATTGCCCATATTTTTCATCCTCCTAGACAAAATAAATAACTGTTATAATATCTGCAGAACTGAGAGAGTAATACTGACTGAATGGAAATTATTTCTTGGTCATTATAATTTAACTAATGATTAAGATGGGTCATGCCACAAAAGTAACAGTAAATTTTCATGCAAAGGAAATAAATATAACTCACTAAACTTAGAGAAATATAGGAGAAAATGTACACTTTTATTAAATATTACATGTAAACCAATCTGAACTAGGCTGGAAGGAGGATATTAAATTCCAAGAAATACATCCTTTCATGTCCTTTTGGGTTTTAGAGTTTCCATTGGAAAATCAACTATTATTCATATGTACTTGAACATGTGATGTGACTTTTCTCTCTTGTAGCTTTCAATACATTTTTTTCATCAGAGTTATTTAATGTTTTCAGTAAAATATAGCATGGGGAATTTCTTTTCTGGTCCTA
Organism: Peromyscus leucopus; assembly: GCF_004664715.2. Classification (NCBI taxonomy): domain Eukaryota; kingdom Metazoa; phylum Chordata; class Mammalia; order Rodentia; family Cricetidae; genus Peromyscus; species Peromyscus leucopus. The sequence goes on along the minus strand of NW_023505092.1, from coordinate 755,062 downwards.
TAAGCTTTATACCCTGTATAACTCTTATACCTTTATGGGCATCTCTTTCTATAGATTTGAGAGATTTTTATCTACGATTTTGTTGAAAATATTTTCTATGCCTTCTCATTCTTCTAAGAGCCCATTCATAAATTTGGTCTTTTATGGTACCTTATTTATATAGATTTTGTGAACTTTCTTTTAAAAATGTGTCACTGATTGATTGATCTGGTTTCCTCTATCTCATCTACTAATCCTAATCCTATATGTATGTATGTGTGTGTGTGTGTGTGTGTGTGTGTGTGTGTGTGTGTGTGTGTGTGTATGTTTGAACAAATGTGTAATCATTCTCATGAACTCTTGGTCTGAATTTTCATTTAAGTCACTCTCATTGGTGGCTATTATTATGGGTAATTTGGTCATTATATTTTGACTTTGCTGTTCATGCTATGAGTACATTTGTGTTGGCCTTCATACATCTGAACCTCTTTTGTTTTAAAAGTCTCTGACACACTTGAGTTTCATAAGCCTTGCTTTGGGTGTTTTGTGTATCTTTTCCTCCCTTAGTGTTGTTTAAACTATGTTGTACAGAAACTCAGTGTTGGCTTGTGGATGAAGTAGTTGAACATTATCTGAGATTGGTTGGGAGGCCACAACCTCTGGCTTCATAAACTGAAATGCTTTGACTCTTATTGAGGGATGAGGAATGCTTCAGAACAGTAAGCAATAACATACATTCCAAGTTACTCCTTCTTCTCCACTGTTGCCATTCCTCAAGCACTCAAAAAGTCATGCACAGCAGTTAATTTTAAGATCTTCAGAAAAATAAAGCTCACTGTCTTTCAAAGAAGATAGCACATCCCCAACAAGAGCTCTTCTGCATGGCTGAATTATATGCAGCATCTTTCTATCATCAGAATGCTTAACACTTTTAAGTTACACATTGCAGTCAGAAAAACATTACATAGGTTCTTGTTCAAGTAACAGAACTTGCACAAGAAAACAGAAACACTTTTTGTGCTGTGATTAGATTTGTATGTATTCCACATTGTGATTACCACAAATGTAATTAGCTTTTTCTGTTTAGCAATTATGTGGGAAGATTTGCCAAATGCATCTTGACAGTATTCTGACAGGGACTCAGAGAAGTTACAAATTATCCACAGAAAGTTCATTTATACCACAGTGTCAGTCCATGCTACATGAAGAATGAATGCTACTTATTCACATGATAGCAGAAACACTCTAAGGGATTTCTGTCACAGAGATCTAGATCATTATTTGTTGGAATGAAGACTCCTTAAGATGTAAAACATATAAATCTCAACCAAGTAGAAATACTTTCTTTTTAATTTCATGTCCATAACATAAAAACTACAATTGATCTAAAAGTTAATGTTATTTGTGCAAAGTCAAAAAATGAGAATAATTAGCTCTTGAGAATCCGCATTAAGAGAGAAAAAGGTTAGCCTGTTATTTCCAAAAATTCAGATATCTAACTTTGAAAAGATATGTGGATGGATATGATATTCAAATAAACCACCAAGCTGCATGGTGCACTTATGCCCACTGTCTTTACTTGCTGTTAGAAGCTGAAAAGGCTGGTAGGCAATCCACTTAAATGTAAGCAAATCTTGGAACATTGATGAGGCTCAGTTGGCAAAGGCACTGGCCACCAGTCCTGATGATCGGAGTTCAAGCTCTGCCAAGGTCAAAAGTAGCATTAGGATGGAACCAGTTCCAGGAGGTTGTCCAGTAACTTCAGCCCCTTTGAGAGCATACATGCAAAATACAATCATAAAAAACAGTGCTAAGGAGTCTTTTGACAATTCTTCTCGTTATCTTATTTTAGGTTTGTTAAAATAAATATTGATTTAAGAAATGTGTCCTTATTTTATTTTTAAAGTAATTTTAAAGTTATAGCTAATTTCATCTTTTAGCTAAATGGTTAATCAGAATAGATGAAGCAACATTTGATAGAAAGAAATTTTGTCTAGGGAGATGGCTCAGATGGCTGCCAGAGCTGTGGTAGAGAAATCAGACAAAACCCTGTTATTCACTGACCAGCCAGCCTAAATACAGTAGGAAACCCCAATAGTAAAATAAATGAGGAAATACATAAATAATCAGTCAAGCAAGTAATCTCAGGGAAAATATTAAAATGAAAAGCAGTCAAATGTATAAATAAGAGATATCAGAAAATGGATATAAGCATGTGTCAAGACAGTGATTCATATAAATGCATAATTCATCACAATTAATATAAATGAACATAATTTCCAATTAAAAACAAAATTTCTGAACTAATTATATAAAACAGTATATCATGTGACCCGAGAAAGTTGCATTTGCCTTAGATGTATTTAAAAAAAGGTTAAAATACAATAAATAAAGATATATTCCAACAAAAACAAAATCTGGGGCTATGCTAATACAGAAATAAATATATCTAAAAGGAAAAATTAGGAGAGAAAATATATAGATAAATGCATCTATATGATATGAAATTTTAACATTTCATTCATCCAAAATATTATCTAAAATATGTGAACAAATACTGTCAAAAAATAAGGGGAAAATATAAAGAAATGTATAATTACTCAGGAGCATGTTCACATTTCTGTGTTAATAGTTGGTATACAAAACAGTCATATTACACTAGTAACTGTATGGAAATGCAAGAATGTTAAATGATCACATTTATGTTTAGAGAATCATACTACATAAAATAGTAGTTAAATTACTTTCTGAGTTTTTAAATATCTAATGCAGTAAGTGCATCACTGAAGGCAGAAAACAATGGTTTCTAAATTTAAAAATAAAAAAGCTCTAAAAACAAGAAATAAGTGACAGTTACTCCAAATTGATGGTTTGGGGAATGAGCCAAAAATTTGGGCATACATTGATATATGACATCACTTTAACTAATAGGGGACAAAGTGTACAAGGACATCCTGGCTAAGGCATAAGCTTAAGATTAACACAGCAAAAATTTACTAATGAAGAAGTACAGTCATTTTATGGGAAGGAATTGTGAAGAACGAGATTGAGGAATGCTCCAGCTCAAGGGCCTTGAACAAGACAAAATGAATCAAAATATTTGTTGGTAGCACACTAAATAAACTCACCAGGAGGAAATTACACATTTAATTTACTGAAAGCATACATACATGTGCATGTATACACACACACACACACACCACACACACACACACACACTTATACTGAAACTTAGATGGATTGTATTGAAGACACAAAGGTGAGCAGAAGTCAGTAGAGCTGCCAAGTATGTTTCTCTCTAGGTTCTATATACTGCCTATTTTTATGCAAGGTTTGTACTTTTACACAATTGATAGTTATTTATTAACTCAGAGGTAAAGAAATTTCGACGTGAGGATAAAGCTCAGTGGTAGAGTCCTTGTCTACCATGTTTGAGCAGGCCATGGGTTCAATCCTCAGGATGGAAGAGACAAAAGAGAAAGGAAGGGAGAGGGAGCAGGAGAATGAATGAATGAGAAAGGGAGAGGGAAAGTAGAGATGAATGAGATGGAGAGAGAGAGAAGGAGAGAGAGCAGGAAGGAAGAGGAGGGGAAGGGAGAGAGGATGAAGAGGAAGGCTAAAAAGAAATTAAGTTATGTCAGGGAATCACCTTTTCTAGGAACCATGGACATCAACGCCATCTGTGGTCATTTTCTGAGGACACTGTTATTTGGACTTCTTCCACTGTTTTCCTGCTTACTTGCAGAACCCCATAGACCAGAACGTATGCCAAAGTGCTCTTCAGTCAATAGAATTTTGCATTATTCAACCTCCTGAAGGGAAGCAACTAGTTGACCATGCTCTAGCAATTTTCAGAAGCTATGGATTACACACATTATCTAAAAAAATACAAATAAATGGAGACTTAATTTTCACTTACTTTGGGTTAACATATATTTAATATATTTAGATGTTGGCATAAATAAGCAAGCATTTCTTTGGCTTCCTGGCATCTCCACAAATTTTTTTTTGTTTTTTTTTTATTGTTTATGAATGTTTATTTTTATTTTTTTAATTAATTTATTTTATTTTACAATACTATTCAGTTCTACATAACAGCCACAGATTCCCTTGTTCTCCCCCTTCCTGCGCCCCTCCCACCCCCCACTCCTCATTCCCACCACCTCCAGATCAAGGCCACCCCGAGGACTGAGATCGACCTGATAGACTCAGTCCAGGCCAGTCCAGTCCCTCCTCCCAGGTTGAGCCAAGCGTCCCTGCGTAAATCCCAGGAGAACAAGAAAGAAGCAAAGTCTCCCAGGAAGAATAGATGCCAGGAAATTATCAAAGTGAGAGGTGAAATTAAAAAATAGAAACTAAGAGAATAATACAAAAAATTAATGAACAAAGAGTTGGTTCTTTGAGAAAATCAACAAGATAGACAAGCCCTTATCCAAACTAACCAAAAGACAGAGAGAGAGAATCCAAATTAACAAAATCAGAAATGAAAAGGGGGATATAGCAACAGACATTGAGGAAATCCAAAGAATTATCAGGTCATATCTCAAAATCCTCTACTCCACAAAACTTGAAAACCTAAAAGAAATGGACAATTTTCTGGATAGGTACCACATACCTAAGTTAAATCAAGACCAGATGAACTATTTAAATAGTCCAATAAACCCTAAGGAAATAGAAACAGTTATTAAAAGTCTCCCAACCCAAAAAAGCCCAGGACCAGATGGTTTCAGCACAGAATTCTACCAGATTTTCAATATTTTTTATTAAGAAAATTTTTCATTCTTTTTACACACCAATCAAAGATCCCCCTCTTCCCTCCTCCCATAGCCCACCCCTGATCTCTCCCCCAACCCACTCCCACCGCCCCTTACAAGAAGTCAAGGCCTCCGATGGGGAGGCACATCCCCTAGAGGCAAGTCCAAGTCCTTCCTGCCTCAAGGCTGCACAAGGTGTCCCATCATAGTAGTGGGCTCCAAAAAGCCCCTCATGCACTGGGGATGAATTCTGAATCTACCGCCAGCCCCTCTCCCCAAAGCAAATCAAGCTACACAATTGTCTCACCATGCAGAGGGTCTAGTGTGGTCCCATGCAGGCTCCACAGCCATTGATTCAACTTTCATGAGTTCCCACTAGTTTGGTTTGATCATCTCTGCAGGTTTCCCCAGATCCTGATGCAACTGCTCATAGAATTCCTCTCTCTCTCTCTTCTCTCTCTCTCTCTCTCTCTCTCTCTCTCTCTCTCTCTCTCTCTCTCCCTCTCGACTGGACTCCTGGAGCTCTGTCTGGTGTTTGGTTGTGGATCTCTGCATCTGCCTCCATCAGTCATTGGAGAAAAACTCTGTGATGACACTTAGGGTATTCACTGATCTGATCAATGGGGCAAGCCAGTTCAGTTTAGGCACCCTCTCCAATATTTCTAGTAGTCCAAGCCGGTTGTGTGGTGCACACCTGTAACACGAATTTCAAAAGGTCTTATTAATAAAAACAAACCTGGAGCCAGGTTTTGGAGTGAACACTGAAAGATCAGAGAAGCAGAACAAGCCACAGCTAACCTCACCTTACCACCTCAGCCATTCCTGTTTCCTCAAACTAGAAGCCTCTGAGTTCTCACCCAAATGAATGTCAGCTGAACTTGCTAAAAGCCTAAAAGCTTAATAAGCCTAAAAGCTTAAAAAGGCTAAAAGTTTTAATAGAGCTTCTAGTTCTGGTCCTCACACCTTAATATACCTTTCTGCTTCCTTCCATCACTTCCTAGGATTAAAGCATGTGTCTTTCCCAAGCAAGACATGAGATCTCAAGTGCTGGAATAAAAATGTGTGTCACCATGCCTGGTTGTTTCCCGTGTGGCTTTGAACTCACAGAGATCCAGATGGATCTCTGCCTCCAGAAGGCTAGGATTAAAGGTGTGGGCCACCATTTTCTGGCCTCTATGTCTATCTAGTGGCTGTTCTTTTCTCTGAACCCAGATAAGTTTATTAGGGTGCACAATATATTGAGAGACAATATCACACACACCAGTAGGATTTGCTGAAGGAGGTGGAGGCAGGAGGATCACAAAATATTTTTATACTTTTCTTCACACTGTCCTCCTCACAAATGTACATTTTTTTGTTTATTTGTTTGTTTTCTGTTTTTGTTTTGTTTTGTTTTTCGAGACAGGGTTTCTCTGTGTAGCTTTGCGCCTTTCCTGGATCTCACTCTGTAGACCAGGCTGGCCTCAAACTCACAAAGATCCGCCTGCTTCTGCCTTCCAAGTGCTGCGATTAAAGGTGTGTGCCACCACCGCCCAGCTTGTTTTCTGTTTTTTCGAGACAGGGTTTCTCTGTGTAGCTTTGGAGCCTGTCATGGAACTCACCCTATAGATCAGGCTGGCCTCCAACTCACAGAGATCTGCCTGCCTCTGCCTCCTGTCTGCTGGTATTAGAGGCATGTGCCGCCACCACCCAGCCACAAATGTACTTTTAAAACATAATTCTATTGTTCTTTTTAATCTGTATTTCTTCCAAAAATTTCGTGTGTGTGTGTGTGTGTGTGTGTGTGTGTGTGTGTGTATGTGTGTCATTCATGACCTGTGTGTGAAGATCAAAGACAAGTTGTGTAACTAACCCTTTCACTATGTAGCTATGTGGTTCTCAAAGACTGAATCCGGGTCATCAGGCCTTGCTACAAGCCCTATTACCCTATTACCCACTGAGCCAACTTGCATACCCTATTCTCTCTCTCTCTCTCTCTCTCTCTCTCTCTCTCTCTCTCTCTCTCTCTCTCTCTCTCTCTCTCAAAGCTAGAAACAGAACTTCATTTTATTTTATGTTTGTAGATGTGTTTTGGTTTATTATTGAGATTATAATTACACAATTTCTTCTCTTTCCTTCCTTCAGACCCTTCCATATACTCCTCCTTGTTCTCTTTCACATCATGGTCTTTTTCATTTATTAATTGCAGTTATATGCATATACATACATATTCTGAAATATAACATGCTGATTTTGAATATGTTACTTGTATATGTTTTCAAGGCTGATTGTTTGGATAATCAATTACTGTGTTCTTCTCTGTGTAATATTATTTCTCAGATTCTCAGCATTCTGTAATTGCCTGAAGCTCTTTATGTAGGTTCGAGGCCAAGTGGTCTTGTCCTCATCCAATTTGACATGTCTACTGGTATCATCCTTGTTCAGATCATGCCTAGGCAGTCACACTGGTGAGACATTATTGGTATAGTTTCTGACATTACTGGGAGGCACAATCTCTCAGCAAACTCCCTGATCCTCTGGCTCTGATCCACCCTCTCATCAGCAATGTTCCCTAAGCCTTGGGTGTAGGAGTTGTTTTGTTGATGTATTCCTTCTAGATGTGGACTCCACAACTATAAATTTTGATTGGTTGTGGTTTTCTATAATGGTCTCTATCTGCTTCAATAAGAAATTTCCTTGAAGAGGATGGGAACAACATAGTTCACAACAAAACCAAATGTACTCTTAATCTCCCTAGTATACAAGCAACAGTGTCCAAACATTCTGCTTATAGTCTGATTGTGAAATCTCTAGATACTATACTTCCTTGTTACATTTTGTCATTATTATTTTTCTAAGAATAATAAAACATTGTACAGTTAATTATAAGGTTACTCATAAAAATATACCTAGTATTTAGAAGGCATTGGATGCAATTATAGAATTCTATGAATCTCACTGTCAAAAGTTTGATCTGAAACCACCACCCTTGGAAGTACCCATATAGAAAAGGCATGAGCAGAACCCAGGCTCACAAAAACACCTTAGCCAGTCACTCTTCCTCCTGTCCAGGAATAACAACATACAGTGAAGCTTCTCTGGCACTGAGCAGGAGTATCCATATAGACATTTTAATACCAAACAGCAAATTTTACAAGAGTGAAGCATATGAAGTCTATGAAACAGGCACGGATGTGATTTTCATTTCTCTTGCAAAGGTGTGTAAGAGATCCCTGCAAACCTGTAAATGTGTGCTGTGGGATGTTTTGTATGTCCTGTGGGAGCCCATTCTTGGGTTCCTCATGGCTTTACCCAGCAGGTCCGCATAGAGGATGATTAGGACCATGGGCCTCAGTGCAGTTGTCTTAGAGGGTCTGCACTTGGCTGTGCTGGGGATGGTCTGTATGTCAAGTTGCTCTGATTGGTCAATAAATAAAACCTGATTGGCCTTGGCTAGGCAGGAAGTATAGGCAGGACTAACAGAGAGGAGAAATAAAAGAAGAGGAAGGCAGAAGGAGTCACTGTCAGCTGCCTGCCAGGACAGCAGCATGTGAAAATGCCAGTAAGCCACGAGCCAAGTGGCAGGGTATAGATTTGTGGAAATGGATTAATTTAAGCTATAAGAACAGTTAGCAAGAATCCTACCACGACCATACAGTTTGTAAGCAATATAAGTCTCTGTATTTACTTGGTTGGGTCTGAGCAGCTGTGGGACTGGTGGGTAACAAAGATTTGTCCTGACTGGGCAAGGCAGGAAAACTCTAGCTACAAGTGTGCTTTAAAAGGGACCCAATAGCAGAGTAGCAATGGGCACACTGGAAATGTGGTAGCTTGCTTCTGTGGTTGAAGTGTATTTTTAATAGCTACCTGGACTTGGTCTTTCATATAGATTATATTCCACTGCTCATACTGGGCTATGAGAGGACTTGAGTCTAATGGCTGGATGAGCTTTTTGTGTGCAAGTGTATATATGAGTGCATGTACATATGTGTGCATCTCAAGTACCATTATGTAAAAAAAAAAAAAAAGTCTCTTGATGTCCAGGTAGGTAAAGATGTCTGGCCATTGAACCTCAGGCATCCTTGTCTTCACCTCCTCAGTGGTGGGATTCACATGGAACCTACTGGAATCATCTTTTGTATATGAGTTTTGATATCAAATCAAGTCTCTGTGCTTACATGGCTAACACTTTACTGTGAGCTATCCTGACATCTCCTGAGTAGGTATGTATCCAAGTATTTCAGCACAAATTGCTTAGAAAAAGTCAATGGATGCCCCATGGACAGATGCTCACTCTCCAAAACTGCCTCTAGGAGCATGAGTTGCTTTTGAAAGATTATTATTGTTGCTTTTCAAACAGTACTCTACAAAGCTTCAGAACCCTAGGGAACTTACTTGGGATTGCCCATCTTGGCTTTTCATTGATTAACATAATAGGCAGGTCTGAGATACATCTTCAGGATAAGCACATAAAATAATAATAATTAAGAGTAAAACAAAGTTGTTAACCTACACCTACTGAAGACACTTTCCTAGGGTGAGCAACAGTGAAGAGATGGCAGCCTTGAGGTTAACTCCATAAATGCACCAATGTAATTCCTTAAACTGTAATGCATGTTTGCTTAAAAACAATGAAAAGGCTGCTTTGTCTGTGGTTGTGGCACCTGGCTATGGAACATTGCTTCAATGACTCAGAAGGAAAAGCCTTCCATGTCCCAAACTCTTGGCCTGCATAAGAGCTGTAGTAATAAGGGATACCATCTCCTCCTGCACCTGCCCACCTGCTTCAGACACTTACTGTTGAGAAATGTAGAAGAGCAAAAGCCTTTGATGTCAGATGCAGAGAAACAGAAACCATTAATGGACAACACTTAAAGGGTGGGAGATACTTATGTTTATGTAAAAATAGATGATGTATATGTATAATGTATACATACGTTATGCCACTTTCAGTAACAATGCTTTTCCCAAACAATATAGACCATGTATAAGAGCTCAATACCAGGCATGGAAAACTCCACTCAAGTTATAGGTTAAGGATATCAAAGAGACTCCCGAAATAATATTATCATTTCTCTTGGTTTTTCTCACAGAACATAAAGTTAAGACCCATTACTGAAGAGACCACACACTGAGGACACAGGAATTGAGGGAATTAAGAACTTTACCTGGAAAATTAAGAACTTACTTCCTGAGTATTAGCTCTTATAATATTCAAGTTGATACGCAAATTGCTAAGAGAGAAAAATAGTTAATATTCCCACCAAGCTGTGAAGTCTACAAACCAAATGACCAGAGTTGTAAGATATCCCCAAGGGTGCAATAGTGACACTTGTATCATGCGGGTAATGAACAGTTGTCTAACTGGACATTGGATTTAAGGCCTATCCAATAGGAAGGAATTCATGTTTAGTACTGCAAACCTACCCACCTTCCCATAGTGAGGTCATGGGCCCAAGAGGAAAACTACTTTCCTAAAACCAGTATGATTCCCAACTGCATTCTAAATGCTTATCCTTACACATGCAGTTCTCACATCTCACTAAACAACCTTCGTGATGTAGCAGCTAAAGATCAGTACAGAAATCCTCAACTGGTCAAATTGCAGGTAACAACTGACCATGTGCTTCCAGTCTCAACTGATATATCTACAATGCAATCCCAATAATGAAGGCTCAGGGAAATATTGTGGAAGAGGAGGCAAAAAGATTATAACAGCAATGGACCAGGATGTCTTGTGAATATTGTCTTCTATTTATAAAAGGAAAGCTGCACATACCCATAAAAATATAGTTGCCTAAACAAGTATGCACAATAACAACTTGAAATGTCAAGGTAGATGGAGGAAATCACACAAAGCACTGCCCTTAGATGAAGAGCTACAGTTAAATTAATGGCTGCTGTTATAGAGACAATCAGATTTCTTCAGCAGTAGCCTCTATATAGGTTATCCAGTTCCAAGTAGCCAGCTCTAAACACATACACCACATATACATAGGAGAAGCATTAAATGGACTCAACCTATAGGAAGAATGGGTATGACAAAAGCCCTCCCAGCAGGCTTATTGGTGAAAGATGCAGCTAGAACTGAATGTAGGTGCTGAATGAAAGAAGCAGGTATAAACTGATCTTCAAACTGCACTTGGTTCATTCATTTTTGGTCTTGGAGCTAAATGTGTCTGCAATGGAAAAAAGTGTTAGGGTGAGGGGTAGACACTGTCTCTTTACCAAATTGCCTGCATCCCCTCAGCGACAGGACATTTTCACACAATGTTCGTTTTATTTTCTAATTGTATATATACAAGAATATTTTAGGTTTTTTTTTTTTTTGAAAATTTAGGTCTTCTTTAAACTGATGGTGTTTTAAAGACTCGTGGTATTTGTGTACAGAGAGCAGATAACCTGACACAAATGATAACATTTTATTGTTGGGCTTGTAAGGCAAAAAGAATCCTCCCCATTCTGTTTCATCTTATTGAAATGGAGAAAAAGTATTTGTCAGGTCAATAACTACTTGCCATCTAAATCAATCTATCTCTATAATAATACTATGTCTGGAACAGCAGCTGCATTCCAATGATGGTTTGGTGATGTTTAAGATGTCCGGCTCTGTCTCCAGGTGAATTTATCTTTCTGATGACATATCATAGGGTCCTAAATAGGAAGATGACAAGAATTAACATCCCAATTTGTTTAAATTTTCATGCTGATGCCAGTTTAAATGATTTTCACACAATATGCTGTAATTTTTGCAGATAGTTATTTTTTATCCATAGCTGTCTTTTCTAGTATAAGCGAGCCACCCAGTGATAGATATGTTCAATATGCATATTTATTCTTACAGATTCTGTCAGCAGAATGTTTAAGTCACATATTTAGACTTTTTACCCCTTGACCTTGATTACTGAACCTGTGATGTTTTAGGCATCTAGATAATTCTTATCATAATAGCTGTTTCCTGGTATTTCTCTCCTATATGTACAGTTTCTCTTTGGGGATTAAGGAAAATTCCCAGTGTATAATTATGTAATGTATCCCTCCTCAAGGAATTATAGTTCTTCACCTGAAGAGTGATGGTTAACTATCTGGGTAAATTGGGGGAAGACACAATCTAAGTACAGTAAGTACAGTTCCGTGGGCCAGAGCCCTACACGAGAGAGAGAGAGAGAGAGAGAGAGAGAGAGAGAGAGAGAGAGAGAGAGAGACCTAGCTCAGTATTCAGTATGCATATTCATTGCTCTTTGCCCCTCACTGTGGACATAATGTACTAGCCTCCACAATATCCCACCATGATTTCCCAGCCATGATGGAAAACCATGGAAGAAAGAATAGCTGTATTCTGGGCTGATGAGAATGGAGAAACCAAGGGCCAGGGAGGTAATTAATTCAAAAGGTAAAGAGGCAGAATGACCCTTCAATTTACAGCTTCACAAGCTGGATGGAGAGAAGACTTGTCAAAGCAGTCCTCCCACTTCCTTCTTAGCATGCATGATTAAAGTTGCCATCTCCATGGAAAATAAACAAATACCAACATAATGAAAAACCTAGAGAATGAAGTCTCCCTCTGTTAGTTACAATGTTATATAACACTAATCTTGAAGCTTTTTTTTCCTTCAGATGTTGATGCTGTTCTATTTACCTTGAAATCCTTATCCAGTATTGAGTATTTCATATTTAAAAGAAGAGCACTTCTCTTTGCTGTGGTTAAGTTATGATTGACTTCTCAGCTACTCTGACCATAGCCTCACTTGTCTTTTCTTCTTATCTGTTCCATTAACTAAAGTCAGCTATATAAAAGAACAATAGTAGGCTAAAACATGGATGAACATGACAAACAGAATAGGAGAAACATCCACTCCTCAAAATTCTAAAAACAAGAAGATGAACCCAAGCTACAGATGCACACCTCATCATTTATTCTAATATTCCCAAGTCAAGATGTAATATAGATTCTTTCAACTATCATAAGAATATTTGACTTCATCATTCTTTATGATAGCCCTTCAGTATTGAGAAAAGTATTCATAATACATATGTGCATATATGTGTGTGTGCATGTATGTTAATTTTAAATTAAACCTAGTGTCTACAGGTTTTTAATGGTTTTGTTTTGCACATTGTTCAAGAATATACGTGAAAGCTAGAGTATGTCAGAACTAAGCTAATGTGCTCTTACAATGCATGGGTGGGAGAGACAGGCTCTGGTTTATGAAAATTCAGGCCAAGAGAATAAATGAACAGTGAATATGTCATTATCACGAGGGGACTCAGGTGATACTGAGGCTTACAAAAAATTCAAAATAAGTTAGATGAAATCAGAGGTAGGAACAGGTTTTTATTATTGAATAAAAACAGGAACATTGGTTGAATGAAAGAAAGTAGGTCATAGCTACTAGATTGTAGGTATCTAATTTTACATTTGGAGACATTACAAGATTTATGAACATTTCAGAGAAAATTAGAAACTATCAAGAATCAAAGCTTTCTAGATGTTAATGATCAGAAGGAAGGGGCATTTATATTTACATCTGACATTGTTGAGGAACTGCAGCAGTATAATTTAGTTTTCTTTCAAAGCCCACTCTTACCCAAACAGACAATTCAATATGTATTGCAAAATACATATTGTGTGGATTTTTTTCAATTTGTAATTTTGTTTTTAGAGAAGAAATTTCTTGTTATTTCCAAGGAACACACAGCACAAGAAACAAACAAATTAGGTGCACTTCGATGATTTCAAAACATATAGTAAAGGTTCCAATAAATACTAATTAGCTTAGAGAGTTGATTCCTATCGTTAACCTCAACACACATAGATCTTTTTATATGTTTTGTGTATGCTGGATGAAAGGTTTGGTGAAATCTGATGAAAGAAACTCGTTTCTAGTTGTATTTTCAAGTATGCAGAGACTGCTAAGGCTTGACTGCTTGTGTAAACAGAAGCAATGCATATAAAGATAACTGCAACATTATGTAATAATTATAATCAACTTTACTACCACATTCCCCAAAGCAGTACAACATTTAGAATGCTATTTAATCACATTTATCTATCTACTGTTAAACTGGGCATGACACTGTCAGCTCTGTACAATCTTAAGGCAGGGTTGGAGTCTGCCCATGGAGTTTTGGAATTGCAAAGCAAGTTAATGACTTTTCATGTGAATTAATAAAGCACTCTTGTTCTCTGCACTCCCTGCTCCATTAAATGGCAAAGGGTGATTGTGCTAAATTTCGTTGTGTATTGTGTCCAAATAAGATTGTACCATTTACAGCACACAAGGCTGAGAACAAATGGTCAATGGCCTAACACACAATAAAGGAAACTCAACTTTTCATATGTATATGCAGGCTATAAAGATTAAATTACCTAGATCCATATTCAAAATAAACTGCTTTTGATAATTACAAAGCAATCACACAAATTCATCATGTGTCTAAATCGCCAAAATCTTTTAAGTGCTCAATACACAGGAAACAGTCTCTGAGGCCCCAAAGAATAAAGATATGTAATCTTTTTAGGGGGATTAACATTTTGTCTGTGCAAAACGCACTCTGTTTTCCTCATTTTAAGGGTTTTGTGATGGATTCATTTGCTTGCTTACTAGTTTGAATTATTCTCTCTTATGGGCTACTTAATTAAACAAGTGATAGCAAAGACTTAGTAAGTTCTTGAAATTCTTGTAAGAAAAGGTGAAGAAGAAAGGAAGAAAGCAGAAAGAAAGAAAAGTTATGCTATAATACATAAAATTATAGATATATGTTTGTCAAGTGTCTTTATGCTGAATTTGCAATTGTAATTATAGGAGACACAATACCAACAAACAGTAATGTTGAGGGTCTATGTAAGCTTCCTGTGTATGTAATTTTATAAGGACCATAAATCTTACCAAAGAAAACTAGCTGTAAGTTTTACTTACTTATCGAGCCAGAATTAATCCATTATTGTCAGAAGGCCATGGTCAACCAGGCCAGGTCAGTGCAGTGGATTCCCAGAAAGACTGAGGCTGAGACAAGTTTATTGCAAGTAATCAGATTTTTTTAATATACTTATCAGAAACAGAATATGGTGACAGTTGCCAGGATGCAATGCCATTTGCAAATTACACAAGACTAATGTTGAAGACTTATTGCCCAGCCAAGCTTCACTGTGCTTCACTGACTTCGAGGGAATGCTGAGAAACGAAGGTGGGCCGGATGCTTCACTGCCTCATGAAGTGCCTCAGTTTCTCAGGAACTGAAAGGCACACAATATCCCAGGAGCCATTGACTCTAACCTGAAAAACCTATGACACATGTCTCTCAAGGCAGCTATATTAGGCCAACTCCATGAATTCCTGGAAGCTAATATATAATGTTTTTAATGACCCAAACGAGTCTGACTATTTTACTTTGGAGTTGCAGGGGTGAGGGTTTATTTACAGGAGCATCTCCAATTTATTGTTGACTAACCCACTAAAAAAAGTATCTCTCCCATTCCCACCAAGCTTAACTGCCTATAAATCCTGAAAGAAGGGTATGGTTTTCTGACCTCTCTCATCCATTGTGGGATGTGGTGAAGTTCAATCTTTTGCAGGTCTGGACATGTCATCCCAGCTGCTGAGCTCAAGTGTACAGCCACCAAGTCCTGCTGGAGGACACTGTGGTTTACAACATTCCACTCATCCTCTTTTATGCTTCTTTGGCACTTCATGAGCTTGAGTATTAATTAACATCCAATAAACATGCTACTCAGATACACAGAGAAAAATATTAACAGTAGAAAGTGAGACAACATTTGCTTCTTTTAATGGGTAATATGAACATCTGCTTCCTATAAGATTTGAGTCTATGCATCATTTAACAATGTGTGCATTTCATTTCTTGAAGATGCTACCAGAAAATACATTTATGCACACAGTTCTATCAATCCAAAGTAATTCATCACAAGCAGTTAGAAGAGAAAATTCACTGAAAAGATAGATTTGGGAAGAATTCTGGCTAAGCTACTCACAGGAGTACCCTGCTGCTAGAATCATTTTGTTTTAGGCTTTAACATTAATGTTTATTGACTAATAATGCTTTTTAAGTCCTTATGTAGCAGCCACCTGAGGTTAGACTCCTACTCTTCTACCTGAAAGGAAAAAGTGTCCATATAAAAATCATTATAGTGCATTTCTCCTGCTCTTCTTGTCAAAGCCATCCATATATCAAAGCAAGATGATAATTAATGATAGCTTACTAATGGTCCAAGAATGAATTGTCAAGAATGAAACCATGGGTGAGCTGTTCCCATAATCATGCAATGGATAAGTTTCAATTTATAAACATAAACCTCAAAAAATCTATAGTTATGCAAGCCTGATTAAAATTTAACAGATTGCCTATGTATATCTTTGCTGTCAAATTCATGTAAATTGAGAATTTAAGCTTTATTTATAGGTAAAAGTTTGTTCTTTCACAATTTCATACATGTACACTGTTCACTTTCGATCTCTGCTCTTGCCCCTCTGTGGTGGTATTCTAATTGTACTGAAATGTGATTTTGATTGTATGTTAATAAATAAAGTTACCCGGGGGTCAGAGCTATTAGAGTCATAAACAGAGTGTGGTGGTGGCACAGGCCTTTAATCCCATAGATCTCTGTGTGTTCAGGGATACAGCCAGCATTGAGACATATGCCTTTAAGACCTAGGGGGCTGTACATTCAGACAGTGACGAGAGGCATCATGTGTTTGGGTTTACAACCAATGAGAAGGCAGAACAACATACTATAAAAAAACCGAACAGACAGGATATAGCTCTTTTTCGGGAAGCTGGGACACCGCAGGAGAAGGGTGAGATTTAGCTCTGAGTTCTGACCTCTCGGCTTTCTCTTTTACATTGTTTCTGTGTTTCTTATTTAATAAGACTGTTGATTACATCAACACCCCTCCCTCTTCCCTCTGCTCCTACCAGCCCTTGCCTCTTCCTCTGAATCTTTTACACATTTACTATTTTAGTTTGGTTTATTGTCCCATAGGTTTTAATCAGAACCATCTGTGTGATTATAAATTTGGAAATAATCACTAGATCTTGGTAAGCTCACTAGTGTGTGTTTACAAATTTATACCATATTCCCTGCCATTCAGAATTGGTCTACGGACAGCAGGTCAGTGATAGGACCTAAATCACAGTGTGGGGGGGGGGGGTGGGGGCCTGAAAGTACCTTCTTCCTTCATAGGTGACTGTGAGTAGGTCTCAGCTCCTTTGGACCCAGTGCCAGTCATGCACCATTCCTGTCGGTTTATGTTCCCCACATCAGTGTTCTCTTGAACATGGTATATCACAGTCAGTCTTTCTCCCAATCATTTTTGGTGCCTACATTTTTTTAATGCCTCCAGTTCTACAATGTGTTCTGAGCTTTAAGAGAGTGATGCAAATGTCTTGCCTAGGACTGAGACCTCAACCATCCTTTATTCTTAACATTTGTGCAGCCGAGTTTGCTAGGGAACAATCCTCTTGTACACTGTAAAAGATTTATCATTCAAATTAGGTTAATAAAATGCTGAATGGTCAGTAGCCAGGCAGGAAGTATAGGTGGGGCAACCAAACTAAGAATGCTGGGAGGAGGAAGGGCAGAGTCAGGAGTTACCAGCCAGACAAAGAGGAAGCAAGATGAGAAGATTGTACTGAGAAAAGGTACCAAGCCACATGGTTAGACAAAGATAAGAATTATGGATTAATTTAAGTGTAGGAGCTAGTTAGTAATAAGCCTGAACTGCTGGCCAGGCATTTATAAGTAATACAGACCTCCGAGTGATTATTTGGAAGCTGTTGTGGGACAAGGTAGAACATAGAAAAGCCTCCATTTATGCAACTTTCTTTTGCATTTATGCCAAATTTCTGAAAGATAAGAGTTCTACTAGGATGAGATTAGGCTTTGTCAGTGGATATAGACACCAATATTGATGAGGTAGCTTGATCCTATGCAAATTCAGCTAAGCAGCCATTTTACCTTCCACTTGGAACCTGAGATTTTTTTTTTTTGGTCATAGATTTTTGGATTATGTTTACAATATTAGACATGGATTCCTTCTTGCAGAGTAATCTTCAAATACACTTATGGAGTGTTTGGTTACTATTATACCAATAATCATGCCACTATTACATCAGCTTGAATGAACGGTTGGCATTATAGTCCATGAAGTTCACATTTGTGTTAAACTGTAGATACCTTTACTACCAGAAGACTGTATTTCATCCTTTGGCATTGTAAGAGCCATCCAGCAATGAGGAATCTCTTAGCTAGTATCAGCCTAATTTCTCTATATATTGCATCTAAGAATTGTGGTGCCTATAATGTTTAGGGTGTTAATAATTAGTTCTGGTAAGTAACCATGAGAAATGACAAGACCCCATATGAATGCTGGCTCTAGTCCTAGTAATAACATTTAAAGAACTCTGCATTTAGAAAATACTTTAGGTATAATTTTAGAGCTGTGAATGTACACTTGAATCTTCAACCTAAAAGGAAAAATAAGAAATTTTAAAATATTACTACTATCCATTTCTAACTTTACCTCAAAATGTCTTTCAGTTACTCACATCTTCTCCCATACAAAAGCATATGGCTCCTTGCTATTATTGTATTAACAACCTAGCATTATTTCCAACCATTAATTTTTCATAAATTGTTCTTTATTTTATACTTGTTATTATGAATATTATGAATATTATTGTTTCCATGAGTGCTAGCTTACGGATCTCAGTTTTTTACTTTTCTTTCTTTTTCTATAATACTTTAATGTATTCCTTAACAATTTTGTTCCTATATGCAATATATCTTGATTATATATACCCCAACTCTCCAACTCCCACATAACAGACAGCTTGTGCCTCTCTCATCTTTGTGTCCTCTTCTTTGTATTCACCTTCTACTTCATAACTCACTGAATATAGTTAGTGCTGCCTTCATGCACATGGGTAATCTACCAGCTGCCACATGCACATAGAATAATGACTTCTTCCTTCCTCAGGAACCATCAATTTATCAATAACTACTCAATTAGTGGTGGAACATCATAAACCCTTCCCTCATTCTTATTGAAATTATTTACTGTCTGATCTGGTGTAGATTGGTCATGTAAGAGTAAATTTGACTGCTCTCAGTTTATGAATTTAATGGATATACTATGCCTAGAAGACACCACTTCACTGCAATTCTTACTAGCCCTGGGCTCTTGCATTTCTTCTATTCCTACTCTGTAGTATTTCCCGAGCCTTATGAGGGTAATATTAATTTGGCCTTTAAGGCTGAACCTGTGGTAGTCATTTATTCTCAGCACTTTGTCCAGTTATGAGTCTCTGTATTGGTTTCTGCCTGCTATGAAAAGGACCTTCTCTGATCAATTTGAGGGCATCGTTAATCAATGCTTTTAAACGTAAGGTAAAAGGGAATGGTAGGTGGTGACCTTTTCTCACTTACATTGGTTCTGTTTTCCCCATGATAATAAGTCCATGACTTTCTGACCAATATATAGCAATTCCTCCTTTTTCAGATTTTGCTTTCTGAGTTTTCAGTTATCTATGATCCATCATGCTCTGTAATTATTAATTGGTGAATTCTAGAAATAAGTCAATTGACAAGTTTTCAGTTGGGTACTGCTATATACTAGTTGCATAATGAGTTCTATATGCTTTGATGATCCATCATTATCCAAATACCTTTTCACTTGTAATACCACAAAGTCAGTAGTAGCCCAGGTTACTTCACACCCCACTCACCCCTCCTCACCCAGGCTTTTATCAGCTCACATCATCACAAGAAAAAAGGCAAGTGCACTACAATCAGAAATTTCAAGAGACCATCATATTTTTGTTAATGTATGCTGTCATAATTATTATTTTGTTATTAACTACAATTGCTTACTTGTCTAATTTGTAAATTAAATCTCAATATATAATGCATGCCAGTTAATATTTATAGGATTCCGTACTGCCCTCAGTTTGAGGCATTCACTACTCCAAGGACTCTACTGAGGATGTGATCTCTACTAATAACCTTTGAATGAGGAAGCCCTGATGTCTAGACTTCTAATTACTGTTTGCTCTACATAACCTTGTCTGTACTATACTTACCTGCTGAGACTCCACTGTTGCTTCTTTTGGTGACTTTTATTTAATCAGTCTCACAGTTCCTATGTCTTTTTGTGGCTGTGACTTGAATACTTGTTTCTACCTTCACGTTTGTACAAGGTTAAAAGGATATTTTTGTTTTCACCTATAAGACATTGTCAGTTACACAGCTTGGGTTATGGGTTTTTTAATGTGTAAGAATCAAAATTACTATGGGAAGCAACATGATGGTACAACTATCACCTCAAAGAGAATAAGAGTTCATTTGCAAGCCAAATTTTAGCAACAGTGGTCTGGGAAACATGGAGCTAGCTTACCCAAGGGTTCCATGTTCCCACATGGAAACAGTTTTACCAGAACAGAACAATGAAAGTCAGAAATCTAGGCAATTTTAAAATATATTGGTAGAAATGTAAGGCAGTTCCAAGATGGAGGAGATCTGTCCTATAGGCCTTGGTACTAGCTGGTGTGGGTTCTTAATATTTGAATTGGTGGAAATTGACAGTCTGCTAATAAGTTTTATTGTTTAGTCACAGGATTTAGGTTCCAACACAGAAGTGGTCAAGAGATGGCTATTTGAGCAGTTGAAACTAGTCTGAGATAAGGTAATTGGGCTCTGGACCTCCAATATTCTAATCTCTCCACATCACTAATTTCATCAGACAATTAGTCTTTTCAGACACAGCCATCTTTCCAGGAATTTTCACATATAAGTTCTTGCCTGAATCAAATAGTTTACCTTGTGTGAAAATATGTGGAATTATTGTGAGTAGAGAATTAAACATTGTCACCTTCAGTGTTTTTAATTGGGATCATTGAGCAGACGTGAACAATAATGACCATTAGAGGCTCAAATCTCATTATAAATACAGATATTGTGTTTGTGTTCTGTGTCACTCCCAAGAGCTACCCCTTCCAGAAAGGATAGCAGTATGGAATTTACAATCAGGAAAGAGCTAAAAAGCATGCAATTCCCCATATGTCTGTTCCATATGAAAAAAATGAAATCACAGTTACAAAGGTAAATTTCTTAGTGCCATTCAGTTAGCAGCAAAAGAGTTAAAGAAGCATTTAGCATTCCTTTTTCAGGGTTTACTATTTTGGCTTTTATGGTTTTTTTTTTTATGAGATGTAAGTTGAAGTTTGAAGGTGAATGCAGGCATTGAAATGAATTCAGGAATCACATTTCAGGAAGGTCTTACAGTAGAATATTATGCTGGTAAATTCATCAAGGACAAGTTCTAAATCCAGAAGTTGACTTCAAAAACTTATGTTTACCAACAATGTACCCACAGAGGTCACATTCACTGATTATGAAAAAAGTACTATGACACTTATTTTGTGATGTTTTATTTTATGTGTTAGTGCTTTACTTTCTTGCATGTGTATATGTATACAATCTTCATGCAATACCCAAGGATATCAACAGAAGGCATTGGAATCCCTGGAATTGGAGTTTCAGGAGATTGTGAGCTATCTTGCAGGTGCTGTGAATAGAACCTGGGTCTTCTGCCAGAGCAGCAAGCACTCTTAAACACGAGTCAGCTCTGCAGCTCACATGACAGTCTTTTAATTTATAAAGAGAATATGTTTCACTGGTAATAATCAGGTATTATTTACTTAGGATTTCAAAATGTTTCTGGGTAGAAATTTATCAAATTAGTTAAATATGATACATTTAGTGACAGCTTGATAAAAATGGATACTTATCACTGGGTGTCCATGACTATTGCTTTTCATTTCATATACATCTAATGTCTTCCAGTAGAATGGAGTCTTTACTGAACATTTAACACTACAAGCAGATAGAATTTCTGTTCAATGTTGTTCACTTATAATTTATTGACATATATTGTAAGGGTGTAAAGATAGGTGTGCATGCTTGGAACATTGCTATAGGTTACCATCTTTTATGAACTAAAGGAATACTAATTACCAGTAAGTTGCCTTCATGTTCATGATCCCGCTTGGTAAGATAATGTGATTACTCATTATTACAAGCAAAGGCATTCTGTTTATGCAAATGCTAAGTCTTTCCCTGTGTCAGTCTAGGAGTGGCATTCATTACATAAGTAAACATGAGCTCTTCTAAAAGAAATATAGTTTCATGTATACATTATTTAGCAAATTTTAGTGAAATACAGTCATAGTAGTGAACACATAGGAAAGACATACTAAAACCCTGTTCAGATTTATAGGCAGTTATTGTTTCAATATTTTTGCCTTACCCACGGTGATTATATATAAATGCTAACTGAGACTCCTTTTCTTTTCTTCCTAAGTGACTGCACAGGTTAAGGAGTCAAGAACTATGTTTTATTTGGTTTATTAATTAATCACTTATTTGACTTTCACACATCTCTAATAAGACTTGGCATTTTTTGCCTAAGCACAGAAAGGTACTAATTTACCAAATTTCCCCTAGATCTAGTGTTGACTACTGACACTGTGTGACAGCAACACTCTGTCTGGCAGTCAGATCCTGCTCAAGATTTTGGATAGAATCAAACACTACACATGTAAAACAATCTCTAAATAATGCACTTTGTATTGAATCCTGGGCAAATATTTAATAAATATCCACACATCTCATATGATTGTGGATTTCTAGCAGATCTTCTGGCAGTTCCAAATAGCACAGAAACTTTAACATATCTGTGTGGCTTTCTCAAACACTTTCTGTGAATTTATGATGCATTGCCAATTAAAGGAGAGTAATTCTATGCTAATGTTACGTGGCTTACCCTTTAAACTCTTGTAATGAAATTCATTTTTTTTTTTTTACCTATAACACCAATCTTGTTACAGTACATATTTCACTAAAGAACCCTGATATGTAAAATTCTTTAGTGTGACCTCACATTCCATAACCTGTGAAGTGCTATAGACACTTTAGTCTTGAATATGGATATCATAAGCTTGTCTTTACTTATTAATAAACTCTTACTATCCAACTGAACAGCAACTTACCATTATTTACAGCTTATCTATAATCAATGAGCTTTCAGATAAGTCAAGAATCATTTTCACATACCTAGTTAGCTAAATGCCAGATGGTTGTGTATGTATGTATGAATATATCCATCAATATACCATCCATTTATATATCTATGTATCTAAGTATATATGTACATCTGTATCTATTATCTATCTACATATTTATGTACCTATTTATATGTATCTATGTGTCTAAATATTATGTATGTATGCATTCATGTACATATGTATTGTAAATATATTTGTATACACATACACACACATATATATCTTCCTACATATCTATTTACTTACCCATCTATATATATATACCTACCTGTTGAATTAAGATATATGAGAATCTGAAATGAAATTACAAGAGAGTACAGTGCTGGAGTCTAAGAAAAAGTAGTATATATATGGTTTATAAATAACATTCTTCAATAATATGCCTTGGTTAAAAGTGTTTTACACAGTATTTGTAGAATGATCAGAGTTAGTGTTTCATACACAAATGAAAACCTGGGAGACAAAGATATATAGAACTCAATATTCTATCATATTCCCATGGATGGTTCGTTAAATAACTGCTTAAAAACTTTATTGAAGTAACTAATTAAAAGTTAGTTATACACTTGATCCAATAGCTCAATTTCAAATGATCTTTCATAAAGCCACAATTGCTAATATAGAAAATACACTTAATACACTTAAATAAATGTGATCTAATGTATAAATATAGACTGCTACAGTGTTGTACACCATAAAGAGGATACTGTTTGTTCATTAAAATAGATGAAGTAATAACACTGAAATGTGAATACAATAATATATAGTGAATGTCATTTAAAATAATATGTAAAGTATTACCTCTACTCTTTTAACAAATGGATAAATAACATTAAAAATTACATTACTACTACTGATGGTTACATTGTATAGTGACATGCAAATCTTTATTTCTTCTTTTATTTTATTTTTCATCCAAAACCCTGGCTCTTCATATATATTGTGGCTTCTAGTTTAGTGTTTTTGTGTTAATCCTGAGTGTGTAAATGAGTAGGTCTCTGATTCTTGTGCCTTCTCTTGGACTCTTTTCTTACTATTAATTTGTCTTATTTCATGTTTTTAACCACTGTTCATTTTTTTTTAAATTTACTTTTAGCACATGCACAAAATTTGTAGTTGAAAGATATTTTACATAAATGAAGAATTGTGGGGTCTCCTTTTTCCTCATGTCCTGTTGGCCACCAGTCTGAGAAAATGAAGGGAACAGAGGTAGTGTTCAGACTTTGTACAGCCTGTGAGTATAACAGAATCAGCCTTCAGGGATGTGATTCAGTGAGACAGTTCAACTTTAGTTCAGAGTAAGAGAATGTACAGGATGACAGCAGTGGCCGGGGCATCATCTAATTTTCATTCGGCAGCAGGATCCTGCCATACGACAGAGCATAATATTAATTTTCATATGGACAGTGGGTTGGGGAGGTATTTGCATCAAACTGTGTCAAAGATCACATTTAAGTCAGGCATCCAGGATCAGTGATAGCTTTCAAATAAGGTCAGGCAGAGATCAGGAATACTTTCTGGGGGAAAGAATTACTCCATTTTGTGCCTAGCTCAGAGAACTATCCAGACATGGTAGACCACAATCTTAAATATGAGAGTCCTCTAACAAGGAATTAAGCAGAACTTCAAGAATGTAATCATTCCACAAGAGACTTTAAAATCTGGAATTATTTATTAGCATCTTAAGATTTTTCTTTCTTAAAATTTATGGGAACAGTTTTGTGAACAAACATTCAATGCAGACCATATGATCTAGTAGTAAACTTTATAATTTCATCATGCTTAAAAATATTAACCTTCGCCGGGCGGTGGTGGCGCACGTCTTTAATCCCAGCACTCAGGAGGCAGAGCCAGATGGATCCCTGTGAGTTCGAGGCCAGCCTGGACTACCAAGTGAGTCCCAGGAGAGGCGCAAGGCTACACAGAGAAACCCTGTCTCGAAACCCCCCCCAAAAAAAATTAACCTTCAATTTCATTTTAAGTCATTCAATACTTTTTGTAGTGGGAAACAGCATGTTATGTTGCATGTGGATGGTATCTCCCAGCAAGTTAAATTCATGCCACCCTGACTGAATCTATTAGAATTTCAAACACAGACAGAAATGGTATCTTATCCAAATAAATGAATCAAAGGAATACTTATTTTTTTTCACATCAAGGCTACCTTTTGCTCAAACTTTCTAATTTTTGAAGCAATTCAAATTTTATTGAGCATTTTCTTGTTAAAAATTGAAGAAGTCATGTAATTTTGATATTTCTCTGTAGAAGATCTGCAGCATTAGCTTCAAATGTTAGGAAACTATATTTGAAAAATCCAAAGGAACATCATAAATGCATTGACTCATCATAACAAATTCTGAGTGTCTTATTTCATCAAGTCGTCCTCTTTGATAGTGTGGCTCAGGCAACATCTCATTTCATGAGGAAAACAGACAATAAAAATTGCTACTATATTATCCTCTCCAAAGCAAATTCCACAAGACTGAAATCAGATGTTGGGACTTTGCAAAAATGCTTTTATTTACTAATGAATATAAAGTAGAAACATCTCCATTCATATTCTACAATTTTTAAAAATCTATCTATTTATCTGGACATGGCTCCTGTGTGTGTTTAACATTATGTTTAACTCAAAGACATATTGTAACAATCACATTAACCACGTATTGAATGTACTGTATGTTTCCCTATTATCAAGTTGAAATTAATCAATGGATAGAAGTTAGTTTAAAAAATGTAGAAGGAAACATAAGACACATAACTGCATAAACCATAAGTGAATGGATAATTTCACAAAGCAAGTATATTTAAACAATCAATGATGTTAGCTAATCATATATCAGCAGCTCCTGTGAAGAAACTTGTCAACATCTTCAGATTGTTGTCCCCTCTGAAAAGAAAACGTTGCTGTGTTTTCTGTAACTCAGCTCTTTTTTCTGGTTGTATGACTGTATTGTTTCATTCTTAACTATCTTTTGGAGATTTACACGTATTTTTTTTTTTAAACTCTAATTCAATCTGTAAAACTCAGTTTGTCACTAATTTTATATGTATTTTAAACAGATTTATTATTTCTCACAATGATTAACAAGGATATGCTTCCAGATTTTTTTTAACCAGAACAAATAGTGTGGACATAAATATTTGAATATTTCCAACTTGGAATTTGTCCCCAGAGTATCTAGAGTTGCTTTGGAACTCACACCTCCACAATGGCATGCTCTGTTGTGGGATATTTGTACACTGTGTGAAATGTGTCTATTGGGGAAAATTATTAAGGCCACTCCACGTAGTTAAAAGGGACATTTATTTAGTGGTGTAACTTACAAATGAAGGGATAGGTAGGTTGCAGGTTCTGGGAAAGACGCAGCAGAGTCCAGCGGTGTTCTCTGGAGAACTCTCCTAGGTCTACCTCTAGCGTCCAGGGTCCGGGAAACAAGAGAACAGGGTACATCCCGATCTCGGGTATTCAGGGCCCTCCCTTGGCCCCACCTTGTAGGTGTGATAGTTACCAAAGCCTCAATGGGGGATTGGAACTTCCAGACAAAAGCTGAAATGGCTAACCACTACATGTATCACTGGGATTGATTTAATAAAGAGCTGAAATGATTCAATAAAGAGCTAGGCAGGAAGAGGTGAGACAGAACTTCCAGGGACAGAGAGAACTCTAGGGACAAGAAAGGTAGAGTTGGCAGCGAGACACAGAGAGGAAACAAGAGGTGCAAATAGAAGAAAGGTGATGCCATGTGGCAGAATATAGATTTATATAAATGGGTTACTCTAAGTTATAAAAGAACTCGTTGAGACAAGACTAAGCTAAAGGCCAATCCTTCATAATTGATAAGAAGTCTCTGTGTTGTTATTGGGTCCTAGCTGGCAGTACAAAGAATGATTTGTTACAACACTGCAGCCCTTTCCACTGTTTCTATTTGTCAGCATCACATTTCTCATGATATTAATTAGACTATGGACATTTGTCTTCTTCAGTAAGAATGTATACATGTTATTTTAAATGCTTTCTTAATGCCATCTGCTGCATGAGGGAGCTTCTCTGATGATGGCTGAGCAGGCAATTGATCTGAGTACAGCAGAATGTCATCAGGAGTCATTTTGTTGCTACATTCTTTCAGTAGAATAGTAGTATTTGGTTTTTCCCTAGGTCCCTGTCCTATACAGTCTCAGGTTCTTGGTCACCAAAGCAGCTTGGTAGGGATTCTATCTCCTGGAGTGTGTCTTAAGTCAAATCAAATATTGGTTGTTTTCTCCCACAAGTTTTTTTCTTGATTGCATATTTATTCTTTGATATTAACTTTCTTTTTTTAAATTTTATTTTTCAATACAATTCAGTTCTACATATCAGCCACTGATTCCCTTGTTCTTCCCTCTCCTGCTCCCCTCCCCTTCCCCAGCCCACCCATTCCCACCTCCTACAGGGCAAAGCCTCCCCTGAGGACTGAAATCAACCTGGTAGACTCAGTCCAGGTAGGTCCAGTCCCTCCTCCCAGGCCGAGCCAAGAAACCCTGCTAAGCCCCAGGTTTCAAACAGCCAACTCATGCAATGAGCACAGGACCTGTCCCACTGCCTGGAGTTTTATACCACCATCAAATTAGCAAATCTTGCATACAAACACCATTGTAGATCAAGGAGTTTGTAGCTCAGGTGGTGTTTACATTTCTCCTTGGTAGCATGCAGAGTATATTTTGATACAGTGAACATTAGTCAGTAGTTGTGAAGACACTAGATAGGCACCAGATCAACTTCTCTGTGTTCAGTGAGTTGTAAAATTGTTGTCTTCAACAATAGGCCCTTGTCCTTTGTTTGTGGAGAGTAACAAATATCCTTGACTACAGCCTGGATTGTTTGGAGGTTCTCATAGGAACCCTTTGGCCAGCAACTCAACTAGATATAACCTATTTCTGGTACTGGAAGCCTTATTTTGTTTATGAGAGATGTCCATTTGGGGCTCTATTTCCCGAGTATTTTGTTATTTCATGTAGACCACATTTATATATGTATATATTTTAAAAAGCATCTCTTTATTTGGTTTCCATAGTACCTCTCAAACAGCCCATAGTTTTAGCTGCTTTTATCCATTATCTCTCTCTTGTCCTCCTCTTCCCTCCCTTCCCTAATTGATGCTTCCATTCCAGTCCTTTTGTCTATCCATAACTATCTATTCTGGTTTCCTTTCCTTAGGTGATCTATCTGTACCACCTAGTCCCTTACAGAAACCCACAGGCAGACAAAAACCAAGGAAACAACAAAAAGTCATAGTCTGGAATGATTAAAATACCAGTGATAAAATCTTGAATGCTTTGATCTCTAAAAGTTATAATTTCAGTTAATATTATTGTGTTATATGAATTATATAACTTGTATTATATAAGTGTTCCATGAAAAGGATAGAGAGTTGCAGTCCCAATTATATAGTGTTACATAAGGCAACGATCTATATTGATCAAAACACTTAAGTATAAGAGAGTTAGTTAGCTTTATTCATGTTAACTTTCATTGATTGTAAGAATCCTACTAAATGCTGGTGGTGATGGCGCATGCCTTTAATCCCAGCACTCAGGAGGCAGAGCCAAGCAAATCTCAGTGTGTTCTAGGCCTGCCTCGTCTGCAGAGCAAGATCCAGGACAGGCACCAAAATTACACAGAGAAACCCTGTCTTGAAAAAAAAAACAAGCAAACAAAACAAAAACAAAACAAACAAACAAAAAAACAAAGAATCCTACTGAACATTTCATAAATGAAATGAAACAATAATAAACATATATCTATATGCAGATAATAAGCTTTAAAAACATGAAATGAAAGTTGGTAAGTATCTTCCTTTGGGTTTAATTTATTGGCTTGTAAATCTGCATCTATGTGAAGAAATCTTTTTCTTAAATCTGTGAGGTACCCACTCAACTTTGCCTCTTTGTTCACGGAAATTGTTTGACATAAATTTGTCTATATTGATTAGACTCTAACACTTGAAATGTTTCTTATTTGTACAGAGTATTTTATCCCACTAATCTATCAGCCACTTGGAGAAAACAGATTAAGATACCATGTCTTCACGTGAGTGTTGGGATCTGAACTCAGGTGCTTATGCTTATGACGAAAAGTACTCTCACTCTCTGAGCATCTTCCCAGCCACATACCACCACCTGACATTTTTATCACTATGATATATACATATGTTTTACATTTTCTCTCTCTGCTCAAACTCTGTTCTTCCCAGCTAGCTATCTTTCTTTTCCATTTGGAAGACAAGGAATGCAACAAAATGATAAACAACAAGCACTCCTCACTATTCATCATTCTTCATTGATTTTCTTCATTGATTTGGCTTCTACATTCCAGCCTTGTCTACTGTATTGTAGTCAATATATTTTCTACTGCCATGTACATTGTGATCATCTTTGACATCATATCTGTGTACTGTTAAATCTATCTATTAATATTTATTACTTTTGTTTTGAATTTCCTTTCATATAATGCATTTGAACATAAGTCCTTCAATTTATACTTGTACTTTTGTTATAATATATATATATATATATATATTATATATATATATTTTCCAAACTTTCAGTGAAGTGCCAAAAATGCTCAGATCAATCAGTTTTTCAAGTCTGTTAAAGCAAATATCTGCCATCCTGACATTCCAACATCACCAATGAAGCAGGTATGAGTTTCTACAGTTAAGTACACATCCTGCAGGATCAAAATGCAGGCATCAAAATCAGAAAACATATATTCATTCACAACTATGATAGGATTGGAAGTTGCTCAAACAATGCGTTTTATAAAAAAAAAAATGTCCCTTTGCTGGGTTTATGGTTTTTATTTGGTTTTCATTTCTCCTTGGATATTTAATTTGAATGACCATGTATTTCCTTCCTTGCTCAGAGAATCTTGTTTCATGTTTAAAGCTAACTTCGGTCAGAACATGTGCACATTTAATGTATGTCACTCTGTTGACAGCTACACCCTAGATGTGCATTGATGCCCTTCTCATTCGAATTGCTCAGCTAGCGCGCCATGATGGATTCTCACCATACTCACATTTCTTCAAACTACTTGGTTAATGTAACACTCCTTGTTTGATCCAGAATAAAGACACTATATTTACTTTTTTTTATTTTTTACTATTTCTAGGCTACTGTCATTATTCTAAAATAGTTCTCAGATTGCAATTCCCCATTCCACTATTCTTTTTACATTATTACCTGACAAGTAAAATGAACTCTTTCCCCAATAACAGATTCATTTTTTTTTTCAGTGTGAATGCGTGATTCCTGTTTTACCCAATGAATTATAATCTAATACTGTAATTACTTATGGTAAGCTTTGAGGCTTCATACGTTTACTGAATGGACACTTTCAAGTTGTTTTTTAAGACCTCCCCACTTTTAGCATTGTTATACCATAAAGTACTTCAAGTTCTTTGTCTACCATGTTGATCTAATTGTGACTTCATTTCTCCAAATTGACAGAGATGCATACATATTTACACATGCATATTTCTCAGGTGTGCATGTTTCCCCTAATATAGACACATGGGAAAACCATTAATTCACACCATTTTTCTCCAATTGTAGCAGCACATAGGGCTCTTTAGCCATCTCTCTTTTCCATCCTTATAATTCTGCTCTCTGAGAATTCTGGATGATGTTTCTCTGTCTACTTAGCCCATTCACCAGTTCTCTTGTATTTAGCCTCCATATCATTGTCAGGCACAGAAACTCTTATCTATGAAAGTTATTTCTCAGTATATTTGGTTCCCATACCTCATCTGGGATACAGGTATGTGTATATTATATACATGTCCTTTGCACAATCTCTTTTTTCTTCATACTGTTGTCTGTCTGCTTTGTGTCGAGGTCCCTTATACCTGGGGAGCTACACTCCCAACTCACCTGTGCTCTGACTCAGCTCTCTGGTTTTCCCTGTCTCACTCATCCTCCTTGTCAGGTACCCACAGTCTTCTCTGAGCTAGGGATATATTAATAAGAAGCTTAATGCAGTTCTTGCTTACTCTTACTTGTAGAATGCATGAGAATATTAGTATATTAAATATTTAAGAAATATTTAACCTACCACCGCTTTCATTCTTGGTAGGTTCTTAAGTTGACTTCTTTGCTGTAAAACTGCTTAGGATTTCAATCCTTTCTGTAAGATTTCAAAATCTGCTGCATGTATCATAATTTTGGAATGCAGCATGAGAAGCAGCCCATAAGTTTCTGATCCATTTCAAATCTTCCTAGAGTGTTTTTCCTTTTCAAGTCCCATGTATTAGGAGCCTCTAATTCCACCTTTTCATCACTCTGTAAAAGCATCTCTGTGGGCTCATCTGCATAACTGCTTCACCTAGATCATCCACTAGTTAATCCAATGACTGCCTCCAGGAAATTTTTAGATCCCTGAGTGCATGCTTCCCCTTGGGAAACTTGACCTCCCACCCCTTGATTCCTTCATCAGCTTTCCAATAATTTCCAAAAGAATTTTTTATTCCACTTTTCGTTGTTCTTTATCAATGTGTTGGTCTACCACAAAATAATTCCATTTAAACCATGATACAAAGCCCGTTTAACCCGTGGGCTCTTGTAACATAACCCGTTTCCATTAATTATAAAACCAAAATGACAAAAATCCTAACCACAAACCACAGACATTGAAAAGATAATAAGACTTAGGCTCTAGAAGATAAAAGGGAATGAAAAGGATACTTGATTTTCAACCTCTAGGCTGTAGGATTTAAATATATATATATGATATATTTTTTAAATTATGTTTATTAATGCATGTCTATGTGTAGGTATGACATACGATTTGATTTGTCTGTGAACACAAAAGAGCTCTTTGGATCCATCAAACGTGGAGTTACAGGGGATTGCAAGTAACTGGATATGAGTGAGGGAACTGAAACCAGATTATCTCCAGGAATGGGTGCTTTTAACCACTGAGCTAAATTCACCAGACATTTAAAAACATTTTTAACATTGTATCTTTTGTTTTATGAATGTAATTACTTCAGTGCATTGTAATTCCAAACCAAGAGTTAATACATGCTGAAACAATCAATCCTTTTTCTATGTTAAAAAGTGATTAAGAAAAAACAAAAACAAATAGTTGACACATTCCTTACCCATTTTAGGTAAGGACATTAGAGGACAGTTAACATCATTACACTAGATGCCACAAAATACCCCACCGATGACTAAAAATGTCTCCCAAAGATGGTGGAAATCTGCACAATAAAATAAATCTCCCTTGATAACCAAAAGGCCTACATTGAAGGCACAGGGTCTCCAGGGCAGACAACTTACATGATTTTATTTCTGTCCCACGTGTTGAATTAAACTGCAACCCCAGTGTAAGTTTTCTTTCTTCCACTTTGACACAAAACTTCAATTCAATAGGATCCAGGCCATGGGCTCCTCCCATTCAGAAACAAGTCAGAATAGATGAGGAATAGAAAAAAAGTGTATGATTCATGTCATCCTCTGGATACAGCTCTATAAAACAATAAATCATCTGTTGAATTCAGTGGAGCTGAGTCTTATCTCTAACAATCCCCACAGTATGTCTAGAGTGAGAAGAGCTTAATTCCTATGTATCTAAACTTAGCAAAAAGGGATATCAATATTCTTGTGGCTTTCTGTTCCTCTACTGTCCCAACATCACTCTTTCTCCCTCCTCCATTTAATAGTTTTTTTTTTTTGCCTTCTAATTTCAGCAGTGTTGGAAATGATCCCTTACACTGCAATTTTAAAAATATGATATGAATTATTTTTCCCCAAAATGAGAATGGTAGAGACCTTTAACACAGCTAAATATTTCAACTTGGAATTCAGTCAATTGCAATAATTCCATTTATTTTTTTGAGTATACTAATTTTTATCTCAGCTCTTATTTTCAATGTTTATCACAATGCTTAGCATTTAATAAAATTAGTACTAGCTGGTATCTAAATATCTAAAGTGAATAAACTTTTAAGGAATATTTACTGTATTGGCTTAAACATGTATATTTAAACTCAGATAAATACACATACAAACAATCTTAATATACTGTGATGTGCTATGGGAGGCTCCTCTGTGTGCTGTGAATGTGTATGCTCTCATTGGTTGATCACAAAAGCTGACTTGGCCTATAGCCAGGCAGAATAAGGCTGGGCAGGAAAGCCAAATAGAGTTACAGGGAGATGAAGAAGGGCAAAGTCGGGGTAGACCAGCCTCCAAGGAACCAAGATATGTAGAAAAAGAGGGAACAAGCCATGAATCATGTGGCAAAGTATAATATAGATTTAAATGTAAGAGCTAGCTAGTAATAAGCCTGACCATTGGCCACATATTTATAATTAATAAAAGCCTCTGAGTGATAATTTGGGAAGCAAATGCTGATATAATTGAGTGGATGGGACAGAAAGTGCTGCCTCTGGTTAGAGTGATGTGTATATAATATGTCAATGCACATATTCAGTGAGTGAACATTACATATCCTACTTTATAATATATGATTATATCTACCAAAGAAAAAGAAAACTACCCAGTGTAAACATTCAGTAGTGAAATAGTAATGGTGAAAATCAATATAATTCACATCACGTGAAAGAAAAAGAAAAAAAAAAAAGCTCCTAAAATATCAAGAAAGGAGAATAATGAATTTGCGCATGTATCTTAAAAGAGTAAATGTGTGTTGTGTGTGTGTGTGTGTGTGTGTGTGTGTGTATGTATGTATGTATAGATATATATTACGTGCTGCAGGAAAACAATGGTATGTAGTGCTATATCAATTCTCGGTCTGGCAGAACTTTGATTATCAAAAGGAAACAGAGCTCTTTAGTCTATAACCTAAGAGTTTCCTAAAAAATGTATCAGTTATGGTCATTACTCTACTGAGCCCAGAACCAACTCATTAAATCCTCCAGCAGAGTCTTCACACTTAGGTATATACTAAAGTGATTTAGTTGGTTGTATAATAAATATCTCCTGGCAGGGGCTTAAGATCGCCAGTGTTGGTAGAATTGCCTGCAGGATGTCACTTTCCTGCCTTGTTTGCACTGCTGATATTCTGTAATGAAAGCTGCAGTGTTAATTTCAATCTCCCTTGAATTGAAGGTAGCTTTAGGGCTTTACTAAACCTAGAAGTTTTTCCCTGATGAACTGGATGATTTTTTTATCATTAACTTCGACTGTGATTAACAAAAATCTCTTATTGTACTTAGATCACTTCCCCTGTTAACCAATTCACAGATGATGATAGTTGAACCTTTTTTTCAGGTAAGCACAAGTTTCCAAATCAGTAGGGAGACAAATCTTAACAAAAGAATGGTGCTGAGCATCTCAAACAAATATTATTATCTTTACGGTGAAGTGTGTGTGTGTGTGTGTGTGTGTGTGTGTGTGTGTGTTTTGCGTATGCAAATTATAGGATATCTATCTTTATCCTCAAATAATGTTGAGTGAGAATCAACAGTAATTTTAACTACACATTTTGTTAGTACAAGTCAACATCAAGAAGAGTTTGTCTTTATTCTTTCAGAAATGGAAGAGAGGTGTGAACAGGGTCTCTGTATCTCTATCGGCAAAAGGAGTTTCTGAGACTCAGTCATCCTCTAAGAGCTGGTGTTTGTTGATTTCTGTGTGGATTCTTAGATTATGGCCATCATATTTATTATGGGTGTTCAGAAAGCAGAACCATATTTGTTAGACATTCTAATTCAGTGTCTCATGCAATGCAGAAAACTGTCCATAAACCATATTGTTAGACATATCTAATTCAGTGTCTCATGCAATGCTGAAGAAAAACTGTCCATAAACTTTATGACATGGAATGAAAACCACAAGTACCTTAGTTCAGAAGACATAGGTATGTGTATGTAATAGATTTTACAATATATAATACTCTACTGGGAAAATTCTTTTTTTTTAATTGAGAAATTTTCTATTCATTTACATACCAACCACAGTTCCCCCTCACCTTCCTCCTCCTACCCCTCAGTCTCCCCACCCCAAACTACCCCTTCCCACCTCTTTCAAGGTGAGGCCTCCATGGTAAGTCAGCAGAGCCTGGTACATGCAGTCAAGGCAGACCAAGCCCCTTTCCTGCATCAAGGCTGTGTAAGGTGTCCCACCATAGGCACTGGGCTCCAAAAAGCCCCAGGACAGATCCTGTTCCCACTGCCAGGGGGCCTCTTAAGCAGGTCAAGCTACACAACAGTCTCACCTATGCAGAGGGCCTAGTCCAGTCCCATGGAGGCTCCACAGCTATTGGTCCACAGTTCATGAATTCCCACTAGTTTGGTTTGGTTGTCTCTGTATGTTTCCCCATGATGAGTTTGATGTCCCTTGCTCATAAAATCCTTCTTCTCTCGTTTTGACTGGACTCCAGGGAAAATCTTTAACAGGTACTGTATCTACTAGAAATATGGTTTTTTTTTTTACTAGCTTAGTCATTCAGGTCACAAAACATTTG
This sequence comes from Peromyscus leucopus, assembly GCF_004664715.2. NCBI lineage: Eukaryota > Metazoa > Chordata > Mammalia > Rodentia > Cricetidae > Peromyscus > Peromyscus leucopus. The sequence continues at coordinate 719,734 of NW_023505092.1, read as the reverse complement.
TGATATCTTACTCTTTAAAGGAACCTTCTTCATAATTAAATAACCATGAGATAAGATTTATTCACACTACTCACTTGGCAAGTGTCCAAGATTTAATAATACAACATGTTTAAACACTTCTGGAGCTAAGCTGCAGTAAATAATCACAGAAAAAATGACATTATTCCCACTGATGGACTCTTAATCTATTATTTATCATGGCTTTAAATAATTCCTGTAAGTACACTCAAATAGAAAAACAGCATTCCACATCATGGTCACGATCTAGTGCAGACCCACAGGAAACTAGAGAACTTCCATGTCACACATGCCCTGTTTTTAGACCATACACTTAACAGTCTCATGTCTTGAAAATGCCAACCCATTGGTAATTTTGTCCTCTGAGCTGTGTGGTCTTCAAGGATTTGAGGCTATTAAAGAAGCCCTATTGACGCTAGAGAGCTCAGATATTCTCTCCTAATTCTCACCAACCAGTGGTGAGTCTCCTTCTTTTAAGTAGCAATATATTATATATATATATATATATATATATATATATATATATATGTGTGTGTGTGTGAGTATACATATAATTTAATATATATGGAATATTTACTTTAACTATATTTATTTTATATATATTTGGATATATAAAAATTGTATGTATAGTTGGATAAATATATATTATACATACATATATTTATCTGACTGTATACATTCTCCAATTACATAGATATATATAAATCATAGATGTCTATAATTTTTATATATATTATATGTAAATTTTAAATAGCCTACATCTATAAGTTATACAACCTAGTAGGAGAAAATACTATAATTTGGAGTATTTTCTCCAAGTTGTATAACATGAAAAAGCCTGGATATTATTAAATGGCTGTCAATATTAATATCTTACAATAAAATTCCAGAAAAGTTGTAGAATAGGTAAAATTTAGATAAAGAGGAAATATATAAAACCTAATGGCATTTTTCTTTCAAACAACTCTTCCTAATTTATAACTGAATTATAATCCCAATAATACATCATGGGTTTTAATACAATTCTTTAAAAACAGTCATATTAACCCACAGTAGGTGTACACTGTGCTGAACTTTGTAATGAGACTTCTATCCTAGCATATTATAAACTTTGACCATACTCACCCTTAATTACTTTCTCCTCCTTGCCTATCCTCTCTGCTCATCCTGTCCTTTGCCAAACTATTCACCCCTTCTATTTTCATGTTATTGGTGTTTTATGGAAGTTTCTGTTCCATATGAAAGAGAAAATGTGGTATTAGTCTGTATGAGTCAGGCTTATTTAGTGTAATACATTCTCCAGTTTCCCTTCATTACCTTACAAATGCTATGCTGTTATTCTTCACCATATAATAAACACCATTGAGTAGTGCATCACATTTTTTTAATTCCATTCATCTGTTAATGGGTATGAAAGATTATTCCACAACTCGGTTGTCATACATAATGCCCAGTAAACATGCATGCTCAAGCATGTTTGTTGTAAGCCGTCTGGATTCCTTTAGATATACTTATAGTAGTGGTATAACCTGACCATGTGGCAGCTCCATTGCTAATGCTTTCAACTACCTCCCTACTGATTTTCTCAGTGGCTTCACAGTTAACATTCCAAACATGAGTGATTAATATTTGCAGTGTATGCATGTGCTGATAAAGACCTTAATTAATAAATATTACAGATTATGAATTAAGTCATTCTCAGTAAGTGCTCTGTATACTTCCATTAACATTCTAAAACATGGCCTTCCAGGTATGTACAACATTTTGTCATTGTCATCTACCAAGTTCCTGGTCAAGAACCACATAACTGTGTTTTAAAAAAAAATCACAGAAAAAAATCTCACAGTATTTTAAGTAAGTTATGCTTCTGCTTTGGGCCATAATCCTAGCTAGCCTCAGTTGCAGCTGGCCCATTGCCATGAGTTAGACTTGTATGTATTAACCACCACATGTGCATATATGACCTTCACACACATGCAGAAAAGCACAAATACATACATGCCCCTGCCTTTGTTAGGGAATGTCTGCCTATTTAGTGAAGACTGTTTCCAGTCACCTTTTAAAAAATCATATCTAAGTCTGACACAAGTATTTAACAACTATGAATGCATATGCACAGCTCTTTCTTACAAAGGCTCTGGATTTAGACTCAAAGTGTCCAATACCGTTTTAAACAACCAGCTTTATTTTCAAAAATGATTTTTTTTCTCTAACTTTAATATCTGAATGTAAAGTGAGATGATAAATGTACCAACATGGTAAGGAATTAAAAGAAATATGTTTGCAAAGCATCTAGAGCAATGTCAAAGTAATTAGTACTGCAATCAAAATCTTTAATGTAATTATAATTATGTGACTAAATTATTAAAATGTACTCTTTGACCCTGTGAGGAAAATGTCACTTATAATCTAAAATGTTACTTTTAAGTACTCATTTTTACTTTATCCTTTTATTTTTAAACATGTTGAGCCATTCTACTCTTCTGCACTGTGTTATCACTAGAATACAATAGTATTCAAAACAAACTTTCCTGTGTGGATCCTGCAAAGTAAGATGGAAAATGATGCAATGAATATATAAATATGTTTATAATCCCAGATAGATTTCAGGAAATAATATAGTAGAGGTATTAGTAGAGATTTTAGAAAGATTCTATCATATTTGATATGAGAACTGGATAGGAAAGAGAATGTACCATACAGGTGTAGCAGGAATCTTAAAAGTTCTTATTAATAAAATCAAACCAGGGCCAGTTATTGGGGGTGAACACTGGAAAATCAAAGAGCAGAACAAGCCACAACTACCTCACCTCGCCAGATCCTCAGCTGGTCTTGTTTCCTCAGACTGGAGGCTTCTGAGGCCTCATCCAGAATGGGTCTCAGCTGAATTGCTGCTCAAAAGCCTGAAGCTTAACCAGCTAAAAGCTTAACCAGCCAAATGCTTCTGATTTCTGGTCCTCATGCCTTATATACCTTCCTGCTTTCTACCACCACTCCCTGGATTAAAGCTTCCTTTCTGGGATTAAAGCATGATGAGTCACTATGCCTGTCTGTATCTTGAAACATGGATTTCTGCCTCTGGAATGCTAGATTAAAGGCGTGTGCTACCACTGCCTATCCTTTATATTTAATATTGTAACTGCTCTGTCTCTGACCCCAGATAAGTTTATTAGCTTGCACAATATTTAGGGGAATACAATACCACATATAATATTTCAAATATACCTATAACATAATAATCAGTTATTTATTGTAAAAAATATTATCAAAGAAACAATAGTGAATTAAAAATTAAAAATTCTAGTGGTCATCTGAGGAAGGAATCTGAGGGAAACTTTCACAAGACAATTAGCTGTTGAGTTAAATATGGAATAGTGAACAGATTTGGTTAAAGTGAGGTGAGCTGCAAAACTGAGTTCCTTGAGGAAGCTGGAAACATTAAATTTTTCTGAGTCAGAAGGCAACATTAATGCATTTATATTATTAAATTCTTTTATTTATTTTATATATCAATCATCGTTTAACCCTCCCTCCACTCCTCCCGCTCCCTCCTCCCACCTCCCCTCTACCCCCTAATCCACTCCTTAGCAAGAGTTAGAGCTTCCATGGGGAGTCAACAAAGCATGACCATATCAAGTTGAGGCAGGACTAAGCTCCCCCGCTCTGCATCAAGGCTGAGTAAGGTATTCCATCATAGGGAATAGGTTTCAAAAAGCCAACTCATGTGCCAGGGACATATTCTGGTCCCATTGCTAGGGTCCCCACAAACAGACCAAGCTACACAAACTTGCACCCACATGCAGAGGGTCTAGGTCGGTCCCATTACAGGCTCTCCAGCTGTTGATCTACAGTCTATGAGCTCCCATTAGCTCCATTAGCTCCAGTCAGCTGTCTCTGTGGGTTTCATGTCATGGTCTTGATTGACCCCCCTCTCTTATATAATCCTTCTTCCCTTCATCAGCTGGACTTCTGGAGCTCAGCCCAGTGCTTGGCTATGCATCTGTGCATCTGCTTCCATCCATCAATTACTGGATGAAGGTTCTATGATGACATTTAGGGTAGTCACCAATCTGATTACAGAAAAAGAAGATCTGTTCATTTACCCTCTGCACTGTTGCTAGGAGTCATATCTAAGGATGCCATTATGGGGTTAGGGAGAAACATTAGTGCATTTAAAGAGCAGAGAGTTGTAATGCTCTAAGTAAACATGCTAGTATAGTATCTATGGTTCCAGGAGCAAGAGAAAGTGTGTGCTACAGAGATAAGGTACTAAACAGGTGTGGTGTAAGTGTCTTCTTCTCTATTTTGATTGACAAAATCAGTTAAAAGTTTTGGACAAGAAGAGTAGTATCATTTGAGCAGTATCTACAGACACTTGTCTACTACCCCTTCCCCTGCACAGGATTTCTCTGCTAGATGCTCCAAGGTACACTTACTGAATTGAGCCTGTACAGAAAGGAAAGAGAAGGCAGTAAATGGATATAAACAGTCCCTTAGAAAGGGTCAGCATGCTGAGGTACTGTGAAGCTAAGTGGATAAGCAGATCTCCAGATGTGAAATGATAGGTGGAAGTGAGGATTATGTATAAAGTTTATGGTAGTCTACATGCTAATACTTTATTTCAGACACTTTACCAGGATAAATCGCTCGCCATGGGAGCAACATGTGTTTGAAAGAATTTGATACATATCATTTTGATTTAGAAGATAATTCTTAAAGTTAATAGGATTCAGTAATAGTGGCATAAAAGATGATCAGTAAATAACAAACATGAAAATACCAGTGACAGCATGGAGTTTTTGAAACACCCCTGTTCTGGCTTTTAATTTGGACTATGAGTTTGTACACTACAATGTAGGCAATTATTTTCTCAAGCTGAAAGTAATCATTAATTATAGGAGAGCACAGAGATTCTATGTGCTCACAGATAAGCACTAGGCAGAACCTGAATGTTAACACACAAAGTTGATTCTTCAAGGGAAGAATACTATAACTTTTGCCACCCAGAAGGCTGAGTGAGTGCCGATGTATATTCTATAGTCTGATGATATTTACACTATTTGTGTGGCCAGAGACCACACTGAACCTTTTTACATTATCCTTATAAGCTTTTTGTTTTTGTTGTCTTCTCAACCATCTATAGAACCTATCTTTATGGATTAAGTGTCAACATGTACTTTTACAAAGAGTTTCAATATATTCACATATGATCTTTATTTAGCTTATAGCTCCTCAAAGAGGTTTATGTGTGCCTTATTGTACACATGGGTTGAGCTGATTATCACCAGAAAAGTGTCCACAAATTGTGCTGTGCTTTAATATGCCTATAATAAAGAACTCTGGGCCAGATTCCTGACGTTTGGAATCAAACACTGGCTAGTTTGTATGATGAAATGAACTGAAACTGCCTTTTGTTTTTAGTGGATCTCCATTCATGAGACATGGAGGTCTCAGAGAACCATGCGAAATCTCATATATATATATAAAATTATTTCTGTACCTTCCTTCATTCCTGTTACCTAGTTCATTGTAAATTGGAAAAGTCAGTGAGGTGTATTTTAGATACAGTTACTTAGTAGTAATACTATGCTAGTTAATCTGACAATAACCAGTACATACAATTTGTGCTTAAAATTTACATATATTAGAATGTGAGGCATAAAATTTGTCCAGATAAATCAGTCAAATCATAAAAACAGAAAAAGGCATGAAGCATAGAAAAATGTAATGTTGACCATAATTATAGGCTGATCTTAATAGAATGTCAAAAGAAAAATATTCTACAATATAAAGTTAGTTATTTCCATCACATGAACATACAAAGTGGTCAAATTTAATACCCAGGAAATAAATCAGCAGATATCCCTGTCATGGTTAATTTTTATTGACTGGCCCACCTTCAGCAAATCTGAGAAGTAGGAAAATCAATTCCAGAATTGTCTCCCAGATTAGCCAGGAGAATGTTTGCATTGAGTTTAGTTTAGTTCTTTCTGATATTGGCTCACTCACACTCCATCTAGTCTATGTCAAAATTTCAGTCCTGCTACGACATTATAAGTAGTGGTTTCTGGGCTCAAGTTGTCATTGCTCTGTTAAGGAATTCAGCTAACTCCATTAAAAGAGATGAATAATGATGGAGGGGTGTGAAGGGCAAAACTTCAATCTCCAAATACCCAAAATAGCTAGAAATTCTAAAGATTTAAAGTGTCAAAAGCCAGCTACTACCTGCAGCAGTGATTAGGTGGGATTTTGTTGCTGGTAACAAGCAGCTCAGAGAGTCCCTCTCAATACCCTGGGGCTATGAACACCAAGGGAGATTTGCAGCGATCTGCAGGGAATGTGTTATATTTGTCACCTTGCCTGAGGAACTCACCAATTATATGTGAAAATGTCAACTGGTCTCCATACCTTATTTGAGTAATATCACTCATGTAGAGAAAAATGTCCACAGACAGCAGACTAAACTTATATGTCAAAAATGTTAGAACGGATTCTTTTCATCTAAGAAGCAGAGGAATTAAAATCTTTTAAAAATATGGAATTAAAGCCAAAACTGGGCACTAGAAAGATGCTTTCAGTCACACAAGATGCGTATTTGCCGAGTTAGAGAACACGAGTTTATATGTGCCGAACCCACCTAAAAGGTTGAGTCAGTGGCATGTACTGTAATCCCACTGCAGGCAAGGTAGAGACAGGTGTTTCACTGTGGCTTGCTGGTCAGTCAGTATAAACCCAATGTGTGTGTGTGTGTGTGTGTGTGTGTGTGTGTGACACATCACACACACACACATATATATATAATATAATGAGTGCCTGGTTCAGTGAGAGAGAGAGATGGTTGTCTTAAATATTTGGAAGACAAAGGAGCCTGGTAGGACTGAGAGGAGATGAGAAAGGATAATGGGGATATCAATACAATTATAGAAAATATGATGTCAAATGTTTTAAAAGATTAATTATGAGAGGGCCTGAAGAGATGGCTGGATGACTAAGAGAATATGTTGCTATGCCAGAGAAACTGAGTTCAATTTTCCATTTGGTGGCTCACAACGATGTATAACTCCAATGACAGAGGACCTGGTGACCTCTTCTGGCCTTTGTGGGCATCAAGTATGCACACAGTATAGACAAAACCATTGGCAAACACCTACATAAAATAAAAGTAATAAAAAGATTAATTGAAAGAAATTAGAGTAAAATAAATATCACCAAAAGAATATGGTGTGAGAACAATTGAGGCAGACAATATTCAGCACAAGCATCTGGCATTCATAGACATGTATGATATCACACATATGAACACACAACACCACCCCACCTACACCCACATGGAAAGTGTGTCACTGTCTATTCTACTTTTTATTTCTGTTGCAGTGATAAAATGCCTAAACAAAGCAATTTAGAGGAGAAAGGGTTTATTTGGTTGACAGTTTCAGATTACAGCCCTTCATTGTAAGGAAGGTCAAAGGCAGGAAATTAAATGCATCCTATCTATAACCAAAAGCAAGAGAATAAATAAACTCATCGATGCTTGTTTGCCCCTTCCTCTTCTACTGTGCAGACTCACTGCCAAGGAATGGCTGAATCTTCTTATATCAAATTAACAATAATTTTTATTTAGAGAAAGTACACAAAGTCGATCGTTTGATATATATATGCTATACAAACTACATGCACATGCTCTATTATACACATATAGGGCGCACACACAATATGTATCTGGTGTGGAAAATAAAACATTCGCCCTCTAACCATCGATTTAGTGATATAGAGTGGATCATTCATAAATTCTTAACAACCTATTCACGATATCTTCAAGAATTAAAAATGCATATAAAGGACAAGAGTACATTGCAGAAAGGCTCTTCAGCTTTCTCTACCATATAGGAAAATGAAGAGTATTGTGAGGTATATAGAAAATGTGTTACTACTAAAGAAATGTATCATAAGACTCCATCCTGCAGAAACAGTGCAATATATTGGTCATGCTGACTTTGACTTAGCCCTACAGCTGTACCATACTCTTTGTAGAGTTTTGTTTTTTTTTTTTTTTTTGTTCCAAGAATTTCTTATAGAATTATAAAAAAAGCACTATCACCTCCTTTAATAATGTAAACAGAGTTCACTTAGAAAATAGAGTCAGGTACCTATTTTCTTTTTCCTTTCTCTAACTCTTTCATATTTGAGGAATTCTTCTACTGTAATTCTGAATGGGAATTATCAGAGATGTAACCCAGCTGCTTGACATGAGGACACAAGTGACTCAGAAGTGACCATCCCAGGTGGTGCAAGAGAAAACAACTGGTCATCTTGGGTATCAGGACCAGTGACAGAATGCAACTGTAGACTAGTGTGCAATGGAATGGTACAAGCACTGTCCATTTGCTGCACTGTGGTCTCATGAACTGTTGGCCACTGCCCTATGTAGTGCTATCCCCACTTGAAAGCTTCAGTGCCTCAATTTTGGTTATGATTTTGACTGCCAATAAGTTCAAACTTTTTTTTCAGAGTTTAATATGGAACACTTCCTTGTAATTTCATAATGCATCCAATATCATTTTAAATAATTCATTTTATTCTTTTGTCAACCAACACTTTTCATTTGATACTTCTGACTCATACAATGTAAAAATAAATCATTTAGGAGACTGTGAATATATGAATATAGAATGCTGTGCCTTCTGACTTTTATCACTTTCATGTCTGGAACACAAGGGTAAGATAAAGATTGGATATTAAGGGGGACTGTGATTTCTCTTTCCAGGGATATGTGATTTTGCTGAGAAAAGAAAGAGGAAATTGAAGGTAACACCTCCTAACACAGAAACGCATTGTTGTGTGTTGAATTTGTTTTAAAGGGCCATACTTGATATTATTTGTAGTAGTTTTTTGGCACAAAGGTGGTATCCATTCCACCAGAATGTCTACATGACAATGGTTGAAATATAGAGAATTTAAAATTAGGTAGAGAGAGAAACATAATATGCATTTATATTTATCTTTGGAGGACAATAGGTGTTCCTGCCCATAAAATATGCATTTGGTGTCTTCTTTGTGTGCTGCATATTGATGTGAATGAAATGAAAAAACAGAGCAACCCTGCTTTCCAAGAACATTCTTTTAAACGCTCTTAGCTACTCTTTATCATCTACAAAATATTTAGTTCATTTACTGGTTTGCTTCCATTTGTAAATTCCTTGGAGATAAGTGATTGTGTGTGTATGTGTGTGTGTGTGTGTGTGTGTTCCCCGATCACTGATACATAAACTGTCTTGCATATGGAGTGAATAAAGAAAAATGATGCATGAATAAAGGAAGTGGCATTATTCATAACTGAACTAAGCAGTTACCTACTGTGATGAGTTTTCTTTGTGACCCTGTCAATTGCCTTTAGGTAGCATGAAGAAACACAGAAGGCAAATTCCTTAAATGCACAGATGCTGTGTTGGTGTGAGGAACCTAAAGCATGCACATGCACATACATAGTGAGACAACTCAGTATTTATTTACCTAGTACAGCATCAAATATTTTCAGACTTTGACATACTTCATATGCTCTTTAGAGCATTCCTCAACTGACTAGGAGATGCTGAGATGGTACCAGAGTAAAAGCAAGGAATGGGATGAAAAGGAGCCAGTGAATCACAGGAATAAACAGCACAGGCAGTGTGAGGTGTGGACATAACAGAACCCCTAGGATATTCTCACAGTAAAGTAGATCTACAGAAAAGTATGCAAATCAGCAATGTCTTGGATAAACTTTTTACAAACTGTACACTCTTGTGCAGATAAATAGTAAATAAAACACCCCAAACGTCCTGAAAATTCCTTCCTACCCACTACCTACCTACCTACCTAACTACCTACCTACCTACCTACCTATCTACCTAACATACTATTTTGGTTTGTATTGCAGCAAATTGATTCTACCTCATTTTTTAACTTCATTAATATGTAACTTCTCACATTAGCTCTTGTTTTGATTCACTTTTAGCCCTTAATACTTTGACTGTGACATGGATTTGCACCAGTATATTTTGGGATGTTTCCTTCATTCAGATGTCTGGGGGCACTCTCCATTGAATAAATTGACTCTTTTTTTTTAATCCATTTTGTTGGTGGTGGGCATTTGGGCTCTTTTTAGCTTGAATTAGCTGTGATGTTATAGTTGTGTTTCTGAAAATGCTAGCAGTAAAACTTGTATGTTACATACATATATGCATATAAATACAGACATATATGTATATACATATGGAAGATACTGGCAGTTTTCACAAATGGTTTTTTTTAGTTAATTATCCTTCCTACAATATGTAGACCTAGGTTTGATATATGCATGGTAGAGATGTGGAACTGGGGAAATGTCTCAATGGGTAAAATGTTTTCTTTGCAAGACTAATGATCCCTGTTCAGATCCTCAATACTCACTTAAAATTTGGATGTGATAACCATGTTTGTAACCACAGCAATGAGAGGGACAGACAGGAGGATCCTTTGAGCTCACTGACCAGCAAGTTTAACCAAAATGGTGAGCTCCAGGTTCAATAAGAGACTCTGCATCAAAGTGTAAGACAGATAGCAACAGAGAAAGAAGCCTGATGTCAACATCTGTCTCCCATGTGATCAAGGACACTTGAACATGTATTGCATACACCATACATATACTCACAAATAAAATGTGACAGAGATTAAGTCATTCTCATGGAACAAGTTAAAAATACTTGATCCTGATAACTTAACATATTTAAGCCTAAGTTTGGGTATGTTGCTTTTTATTTTTCCCTACTATCCTATGAATATAAATACCTAAACTCTGAAATTAATTCAGTTCATGCTTCATTGTGCATTGCTCTGTATGTTAGAATATTTTATTATTGGGCTTAATATTCTTCTGTGTTTTAGACTTTTAATGAAGTTTACTTAATTTTGTTTACTTGGATAACAACATAAAAATAGTGGTGATAATGACATTCCTTAGGAAGATAGTGTGTTCCTAGAGGAATCCTTGGACTATAATGAGTACCAATAATAATAATAACCATAAAAACACTCAAGTACTATCTAGTGCAGGAAACAGTTACAATAAAAGGTGTGATGATAATTATGATCAATGTCCTGGTCCAATGTAGTGAATGAAAAGTGAAAATCTAAAATAATCAAAATGGAGGAAACAAAAAAAAAGGAAAATTAAAGGATGGCTATAAGAGGGATTTTAAATAAATGTAGGGTAAGGAAGACTCCAGCCTAAGTATACAGCTCTCATTGTATGAGTATATATTTCCATTTATGCATATGAAAATGCTTTAATTTTATTTTATTTTTTCAGATTCTAGAAGAGGTTACAGTAATGCATGTCACAGCAATGAGGGGATAGAACAGCAAAGGGTAAAAAGGCAGAACAACACAGATTCCCCTGCCCATCAATAATTCTCACTCCAGCTTGTTCTTAAACTCCTTTCACAGACTCAAGTTTGCTAGATTCATTGCAAACACTTCTGTGTTTATGTGTTGCATGTTAGCTATAAAGTTGTACTTCGTGTGGCTTCTGCCTCTACATAATTTGGGTTTCAAGTTTTGTTTTTTTTAAAGATACAGTTACATACACTACTTAGATGTTGCTTTAATATAACATGGACAAAGTATTCCACATAACATGTTTACAAGCATATAAAAGGTATAGCATATAAATACTGTAGTGTTGAGCTAGAGATATGGCTGAGTCATTAAGAAGACCAGTTGTTTCTTCTGAGGACCTGAACAGGTCCCAGCAACCACAGAGGGCCATTATAACAAGCTGTAATATCTGTTCCATTAGATGACATTTTTGGTCTCCACAGGCACCCTATATACACATGGCATATACTCACACATATACATAAAATAAAATACTTGAAACAACAATATTATAACACAGTTGATGTCTAGGGAGACCCTAGTCTTCTTCAATTGTATGTTTTATTTCTTATATGTTTGTGTATATGTAGCTATAATACAGCTTTCCTCCAAAACAGTCTTTTCTTGACTTTTTGACAATTCATTTTACTAATTTGTTGATAAATGATATTAATTTCATTCATTAGATATTGGTTAATTATTTTTCAATTACTATAAATCTATACACATCACTTATGTTATCATATTAATACTTTATATATTATGCCAATAGTTTGGCTTTATTCCTTTTCAGATCCTTCTTTTCCTGTCACTGACCTATTTTCAACACCTTCTCCCATACCTCCCTAGTAGCATCTCCAGCCCTCCACTGCTACTAAGAATTGAACTTGTGACTTTGTCCATGTTATGTAAGCTCTCTACCACTGAGGCATGACCCCAGGCTCTTTTGCCTTCTTTTACATTTTAAGACAGAGTCTCCTCAATTGGCTAGGTGGACTTCAAACTTGCTATGTAGAACATACTGACACTGAGCTCTATATCATGCTGCCTCGGCTCTGAGTAGCTAGATCCATGTCCAACATTACTGATAAACACATTAAATGTTTGCTTCTCATCACTGAGTTCTTTCTTATTTTTCTCTTACTACATGTAACACTATTTAAACACTTAAATGATGTATAAAAATTATACAATTACAAAGATTCAGACTAATAAAAGTAAGATACCTGTATAAATACTTGTAATTTTAGAATTTAAGTGAAGTATGGTGAACAGTTACTTGTTACAAAATTCTTTGCTCATTAATAACCAGTAAAAATGTTTGAGTCCAGTATTTTGATTCATATATTTTAATGTTTTCCTAACATCCCATATTATAAGTGTGCCTGGTTCATTTCACCTTGATGCTTGCACTATGAACATGGGTTTTTCTAAATGCTTAGAGGAGTAAAGCCTTTGACTATCAGTCTTTATGTCTTTGGCATAGTTTCCAAAAAATTCCTGAATTTAAGATATATTAAGGTTAATGTTTCTAGAAAAATAGATTAGTTGAACTGGAGAGATCTCTCACCAATTAAGCACTTGATGTGCAAACATGAGAATGCAAGTTCAAATCCCCAGAACACACATTAAAAAACTTGTAGTTGCACACTAGTTTGTAATGAAAATGTTAGAAGGGGAGGGGAAATGGGGATAGAGAAGAAGACCACTGAACTAGGTCCAGATTCAGTGAGAGACTGTCCAAGTAGCATATGTCAGAGAGCAATAGAGCATGGGACCTGACATCCATCCACTGATCTCCACACGTGCACACACCTGAGCTTGCCACTCACTCACTCACTCACTCACACATATGCATTAGTCACACACACACACACACACACACACACACACACACACACACACAGAGACAGAGAGAGAGAGAGAGAGAGAGAGAGAGAGAGAGAGAGAGAGAGAGAGAAGAGAGACTAGGTTATCATATTTAGAAAAATTCATGAAAGTTTTCCCCCAATCCATGTCAACAATAGTTCTTCCTCTTCTTCCAAATTTGCCACACTGATTGCTAAAGGTGATATCTATCTTACCTAAATGTGTAAGCCTCTGACCAATCCTGCCCTTACCTCTATTATTTATATCCTTACAATGTTTCATATCCTCTAAGCTATTTCCACTCTGGTCTGTTGGAACATTTATATGTTTCTTGATAAGCTGTAAGAATCAGTTTTGCAATACGGCTTTGCTCCCCACTCCCCATATGCCATTGGTTTTGCAATTTTCCTCTCAGTAACATTAAGTTCTGTTATTGTTGTGTTGTTGTTTTTAAAGAGCAGACTATAACACCAGAGGTGCAATAAGAATATTTATGAAAAGTTTATAGTGATGGCTTCACCATTTCTGGCTAGCTGCCTCAAACATGAGAAAAAAAATAATTTATATAATACACTCCAAATCTTTTGTGTTGTTTTAGACTTGCTCCACAAAAGAGATTTCTATTTGTGACTGAGGTAAAAAAATTAAATATTAAACTTTCTGGGTAGGCATAAAGAAGATTTAGCTGTTTGTAACTATTGCACCGTTTTGAAGTAGAAACTTCTCTCTTATAAAGCAAGGGAATGTGCCCTGAACTGTAAAATGCATAATTTATCCAGCTGGAAGTTGTTCAAGTAGTTCAAGGCACTGATAAAAACCATGACTCGCACATTACTGGAGTACTTGGAGATCCTAGCTCTTAAAAAGTCAAAATTCAGGATTCATTATTCTCCATGAGCATGATAAAAATGAATCCCCTAAGGTAAATAAGTGTTGATATCCACTACTCAAAGTTAATCAATTTGGTTATTATAAAGATGTAGTATTTGTGTATTTTAGGGAACTAGGTAGCCTCCAGCAAATGAGACTATAATTAACACCCAACACTAGGTGGGCAATATGTAATTTTGCTCCAGTAAACACCATTAAAACATAATTCTAAGTGCACCTTCACATGCTGCCTTCCTGCTAAGGTCAGCAGCCAGTCCCATGTTAATAAATAATAGACTCTCTTTATGCTTCATGCCTCTGAAGTCACTTAATGGTGGGTCAAACAGAACCATAACAGAAGTGGAGGAGCAAGATGAAGTTTTAATATTCAAAGAAAAAAATAAAAAACAGTCAAATATGTTATGTAAAGACTGGAAAAGAATCATAAAAGAAAACAAGGCAGGAGATAAAAACTAATATAACCAGACAAATTTTGCTCATGTACAGAGTATCTTACAGTATTTTACTTAGATAGAGCCCTAACTCACTCTAGAATAAATATTAGGCTTGTGCTAACATTATGGCGTTTATTTTTGTGAGGCACCTTCAGTATAGCACAAATCCATTTGTTTAGCATAAACTTCACTCTACAAAAGCAGAGTAAAGGAAGAGAGGAATAGTTCAAATAAACTGGCTGATTATCAGAGCAGACTATTATCCATGATGTATATCTCATTTACACCATGCAATGAATATCTCACTTGCACCACACAGCTGGGCAGCAAAGGGATTGCTTCCATTGATGTACAGAAGGCCCAATGCAGCAGCGTGTGAGTATATAACTTGTCCCATATTTTATGGCTAGTAAATATGAAAACTGGGATCACAGGCCAGGGCTTTATGACCCAAGAAGCAATACTCTATTAAATAATGATCCCAAGACATGTACACACAATCATCATGTGGTATGCCTCTAGTTAAGCTGAGCTGAGAAAACAGTTTAGAATTAGAGGAAAGCAAAATTTTCATGATTTTTGGAAAACAATTGGAGAGAAAAGTAGGAAAAAAAGAGAACAGATTGGGGGTAGGCATAAGCTTTGAGTAGGTTGACAGAAAAAAAAAGAAACATATTTACATGGTAACAAAATAAGTCAATTAGCAGGTAGTGCTACTGCTACATCTCCATGGTAGGACACATGACTTGTCTTGTCATTTTTCTCAATTTTACAAGCCTACACAATTTTCATATTTAATTAGGAGTCTATAGATGTAACTAACCGTCTTATTAAATAAGAAACACAGAAACAATGTAAAAGAGAATGCCGAGAGGTCAGAGCTCAGAGCTAAAATCTCACCCTTCCTCCTGCTGTCCCCAGCTTCGCGAAAGAGACCTACTTCCTGTCTGTTCATTTTTTTTTATAGTATGTTGTTTCTGCCTTCTCATTGGTTGTAAACCCAAACACATGACTGCCTCGTCACTGTCTGAATGTACAGCCCCTAGGTCTTAAAGGCATATGTCTCCAATGCTGGCTATATCCGTGAACACACAGAGATCTATGGGATTAAAGGTGTGTGCCACCACCGCCACACTCTTGCTATGGCTCTAATAGCTCTGACCCCCGGACAACTTTATTTATTAACATACAATCAAAATCACATTTCAGTACAATTAGATTACCACCACAGGAGTCTCCTTGTCCTAGTATGGTATTCACTGATGTCTGTCTCATGGAATCAAAAAGTGAGGGGTTGGGGATTTAGCTCAGTGGTAGAGCACTTGCCTACCAAGCGCTAGGCCTTGGGTTTGGTACTCAGCTCTGAAAAAAAAAAAAGTGATTGTATGCTTCAGTTCTTTATGAAATAATCACAGAAAAAGCACAGTAACTACAGCACTGGAGAATGGGAGTGGCTGACTCTCAACCCAACAGAGTAGGCAGAATTAGGGGAAAGAATAGTGTGCGTCAATTGTACACGCCCGGAGAAGATGGGAAAACTGTCAGCAACCCTGTGTTTTAATTAGGAGTCTGCAGTGCTCCAGCATCTCCATGACAAGAGGGAAAATGATGGAATTTCAGATTCCCCTCTATAGCGAACGTTGCATGTTTCTCCGCATTTTAGAAATATAACTAGATCATTGAAAACTGCAAGCATCAAAGGGCAGTGGGGAGGACCTTCAAAGCTGCCTTTGAACGCTCCATCTGGTCCTGTTCTGAAGGTTTGCAGCACTTCATAGACTATCAAGAGAGAAACGGGGACTGGAGAGATGACTTAGCAGTTAAGTGCACTTGATGCTCCAGAGAATCAGAGTTCAATTCTCACCACCCACATTGGGCATCTTCCAACCACCTGAAACTCCAGGGATCTAATATCCTCTTCTATTCTTCATGAGCCCCTACATTCACATGTTCGTATCTGTACACACACACACACACACACACACACACACACACACACACACACACATACACACAAAATCTTAAAAAGTGCAATTATGTCTCCTAATGTTTGAAACTCACTGGCTTCTGTCATCTTTGTTCCCGAATAGTTTTCACATCTAAATGTCCTTTCCCAGCCATAATATTAGTCAATAATCTTTCTGTAAATAAAGTGGAAACACGTGCTAGAACCATTTAATTTCATTTCCTTTTAATTTGTGTCTCACTTATAAAACAGATATTAAGCAACATAGAGATTCCCCATAGTTTTTGTTTGTTTATAAATATATTTGTGGGTAAAAATAGTACAGAAAGGAATACATTAACATTTTCTCTAAGTTTTGATTTTGAAATAATTTTAGACCTACAGAAAAGTTGCTGAAATGCAAAAAAAAGCCCAGTTTTATTTTATCCCACCTCTCTTAATACTAGCATTTTACAGAATCATTGTCCCTTTTCAAAATGAAGAAATAAATAATGTTTTATGGTCTTTAAGTGAAATTATGAATATTTAGTCTCAAGCTGAAGCTGTTATTTAAAGGTTGTGGGTCCTTGGAGAAGTGAGCCCCAGCTGGTAGGAGAGTCACTAGGGATGTGTTTGAAGCCTAACGGTGTTTCTGATTCTAGCCTTAGCTCTTTTTTTCTGCCCAGCTATATGTAAGCAGTTTCCCCGCCCCTCTTTCCCACTATACCTTCCAGAAATCACAGGTCAAAATAAACTTTCTTTGTTAGATTATTTCTATCAAATATTTTATCACAGCAATATTGAAACTAACAGATATTCACTTGCACTTTAATATCTACAGAACAAACTTTACACACTGTATTCTGATATTAGCAGCTATTTGACAGGATTCATTGCTGTGATTCAATGCACCCTTCCAACCAAACTGTTAACAGGCTCTCTTGAGTTCTTCACTTTGCTTTGTTTTTTTTATTGTTTTGAATGTTTTTTGAGTTGACAGTTTGTAGATATAGTTTCAAGATTGTTATCTCATGTCTTGGTATTTTGCTTGTAAGTCCTTGACAGCTTTGTAGAATATCAAGTATCTTCGAGTATTTTGCTTTTCAATTGTGTTTTTATGGTTTTTGCTTTGTGTGTGTGGTGTGTGCCTGTCTGTTTCGTGTGCTTTTATGTATTCTCATTTTTTTGTTTCATTTGTTTTTCTGTTGTTTTGTTTTGTGGTATGCTTGTTTTCCAGTGAGAGATAAGAAAGAAGGCATGGATTTGGGTGAGTTGGGAGATGGGGAGCACCTGAGAGGAGCTGAGGAAGAGGAAATGATGATCAGAATATATGTATGAAGAAATAACAAATTTTCAGTAAAAATAATTTTAAAAGAAGAAAGAAAATGATAAGTAACTTTAAAAGTAATAATAAAGAATATAATCATAAATAAATAAAAGTAAATGGGAATAAAAATGATCAGTCTGGATTTGCAGATTTTTGAAATACCATGAAAAAGTGAAATGCCCTTCCTCTACCTGGGAATGGTAGCAATTATTATTATCATGAGAACATTAGCTTGATCCATGGTTGAAGCAGAACTTGTCAGTCTCTATAATAAAGTCATATTTTCTAATTTCATATTCTATTTGTTTAAAGTAAACATAGTGCACATTTCAGGTGACAGACTAAGGCTCTATCATATAGGGCTGGTGTGTCTACACATAGTACCTAGGGTGGCATGTCTACCCACAGTGTTGGAATAATTCAGTAAAGGTGATGTCTACCTACAATCATTTATTCATTTCTTCTATATGGCATAGTCTCAAGTATGTATTTATTCTGTTCTGTGGGCTGTAATGCAGCATTTCTGATACCTGTTGTATTTTATAAAGCATGCTATGAACATTAAATCAATTATGCCATTATTGCTGATTTATTTTTCACTTCTATATATGAAATTATTTTCTTTCTTTTTCTTCAGCTTAGGGAATCAAATTCAGGCCTTGCACACATTAGGCAAATGCTCTGTCATTACCCACATTTTCAGCCCTTGTCAGATATTTTATAATGATTACACATTGATTTTGTCCAGGAAAACTTAATATCTCTCCTAAGCCCCCAAAGAAAGCATACTGATTGCATGCACTATCCTCGCCAGATAGTGTATAGTGATTTTGTTCTTAAAGGTTATCTAATACTGAGTTGCCAGAATGGTGCTGTGTGCTGATTTGGAGTTAGTTCCTACTACACGGTGAAAGTGAAAGGCCACCCGTGACCTATTCCAGACTGACTCTTGGGCTTAAGCTACATGTAGAACTTAAATATTGGATCTCACTCATCTATCTTCTAACCCTGGTATTACCTAGAGCTATAGCAAACGAGACAGGACTGAAGTACAAATAAACAGATTTCTTTGCTTCCTGTGTGTTTCACACACTGCTAAAACAAGGGCTGACCTTTGACATCTATTCATGGCTCTGCACCCAGTGTCCTGAAGTCCCCATCTGTCACACAATAGATTTCCAACCTAAAAAGGTCCTTCTAATTGTGATGATGTGCAGAGTTTAATGCATCTAGGAATAGTCTCTCTGGAGTTTGCCTTATTCCAGGAGTGAGGGAGGATGTTTCTTATACAAATAGGACTCTTTTTCTCATTCTACCTTCCAGTTTTTGCCAATCCTCCCTACAAATATAGGGCTAAAAGTGTCAACATTAAAAGAGAACCACATTACAAATTCAGTGATTATGCTTAAAGAGTTCAAAAGAAAGAAATGACTGTACATTACAATATAAAATTCCAAGTAGCTAATTTAACATGATCAGAAAGTGTATTCGTGTCCACATTTTCATCCAGTCTGTATGGCTTTTTATTTCTGTCCATTTTCTCAATATCTGGAAATAATTTGAGGTTCAGTGGAAGCCAGTAGTTATGGTTAAGAAAGTGGATGACATAACATCATGAATGAATGATAATGTGAAGTGTAGAGGCAAGACATTCTACATTCTATCACTACTAGGAGAGGGAGGACCATTGTTTTCAGGTGTGTAGCTACTGCTGAGTCCATGAGGCTCTATCACACTCAAACATTGGATAATGGACACACACACAAACAAAAACAACTAGACTGGAATGGACAAGTGTAATAGGGAGATGGGAGAGTGTACAAATGATGGGTGGGCATGATACACTTTCTAAGAATTAATATTGTGTGACACATGATGTTGTTTCTGCTACTGTGATAAAAATACAAAATTATAGTATACTCAACATTAAAAAAAATAAACTCAGGACTAGAACAGGAAAAAGCTATTACTTGGTCACTAAAGAATCTTCTTGAGTATTGTGATTGGGCAGTAAGCAGATATATTTTCTCTACTCATTTTAATAGCTCTGCATTACTAAATTATTGACTCTCATATGCTCTCAATTTTATAAGGTGTTGTCTAGATAAAGCATTTGTGTAGCCAGTAATCCACATAGAAACAATTATTTCTGACCCAAAAACTCCAGGGTTCATCTTTTCTGGAATCTCTTTCTCCTCATTCACATACACACATTTCCAAACACCATCTTTTAAAGGTAATAGTTGTGTGTAGTAAGTACATATAATATAATATGGTTTTGCCTCTGGCCAGTGCTTGCTACTGAACTCCAAAATAATGATCAGAAAGAAGGGAAAGGAAAGTAAGGTTCTGTGCTCTACTTAGGCCTCAGCATTTTCTCTCTAAGAGAACTGGCAGGGAAGGGTTGCTTAATTTTCCAATAAAAAGATGCCCTGGGTGTGTTGAGGTTTGACACCCTGTATGTCACTGAAAGTGAAGAAAGCTATTATCCTTTATTAGAGCAACTTCCAGTGAGCTTGGATGCTGGAGGATTGTGGGACTGTGAACTCATGTGGGTTTAACCAGCTGCTGTCCTTTGACCGAATCTTGGTGCAACTCTACTAAGAATGTTCCTACTTCTTCAAGCAAAGTAATGAATCGTATGTGTCAGCAAACCAAATCATGATGGCATGACTACAATGTAGATAGGTAAATTAAATGTATAGGTAAAAACTTATAGACTGAAATATATATTTGAAAAATTAGCCTATTTAGGAATATAAGGTGCTGTGCTTGGCCAATTATTTCATCAAGTTTCTTTTCTTTTCCACTCAGAATTGGTATGCATGTGAGGAAGGGCTCTGGTTCACACTAGAAAGGGAAATGCATGATAATAAGTGATTTTTTTTTATTAATAGACAAATGTTATTATAAAATTAAAATATAATTATGTAATTTGCCTTTATTCCTCTCCTTCCTCAAGTCCATTCCATGTACTCCTCTGCTTCATGACCTTTTTTTCTTTTATTATTATTTATAAATATTATGAATAAATGCATAAACATATAAATCCCATAAGTGTTGCTTATATGCTATGATTTCAGGACTGAACACTTGGAATTGGATAGCCAGTTGGGGCTCATCCGTGGGAATGACTACTTCTCTTCCTATTAGCAGTCCTTAAGTTACCTATATAGTTCTTTGTCTGGGGATGGGTAGGGACATGATATTTCCCCCTTCAGCAGTAGCATGTATATTGGTGTTGTCATTGTTCAGGCCCCATTTAGGCAGTCATATTGCTGAAGTATCTATGATGTAGCCTCCGTTTCATTTTAGGAGACACAATCTCAGAACAGTTTTCTTGGTTCTCTTTCTCCTACAGCCTTTTCCCCCTCTCTTGCTCACTGTTCACTGAGCTTTAGAAACAGGATTTTTGCTGTAGGTATAGCCACTGGATGTGGGCACCTAACAGTCAGTTGTTCTGACTTTTGACAAGTCATGATTTTATACAAGGGTCTCCCTGTGATGAAGCTGAGAGCGACCCTTACCTGTGGCTATATGGATAAGTATTTAGGATACAGTTAGGAATTGAGCTGTTCTGGTTAAACAGGTGGTGGAGGTTGTCCTTTAAATTTGTGAAATCACCAGCCCCAGTAAATTGGATAAGTATCCAGTACCGGTTTCCTTTTTCAGTAGAGTAATTTGTGCTCAGCACTCAAAAAGTTTCAAAAGTGTATATTTTAATCCATGATTGAACTTTTAGTAAATGCATTCTTTTTTTTTTTAAATAAAAACTATTGATGCATTACTGTAATCAGGTCAAATCAAGGGAAAAAACAACCTGAAACACCAGAATTAGATGGTGTTTCTGAGTCTCATATTCTATGATAAACTTTCCTGCAGACATTAAAACCCATGCACCAAGTATTAACTGTTTTTCTCAAAGGATATTCTGAATTACGTTTTAAAATTATTTCTTTTATCTGTGAGATATACTAGATATTATGTAATTTCCTCCTTCCCTTTCCTCCCTCCAATTTCTCCCATAAACCCCTCCTTAGTCTCCTAAAAGTTTATATCAAATTTCAAATTCATTTTCCATTAGTTTTCATCATATATACATATATATGTTACTTTTATGAGTGATATTTTGGCTGTGGGTTTTAAAATTTTTGTTTTTAATTTTTCTGCGATGGAAATACAGTAAAGTCAAGAAAGATATATTATCGTTTTTTAAACCTATCTTGCTAGTCTAGGCCATGTCTTGTTCTCCAACTGCACAGACTTATGTTTATGCATTCCACGTGTGTACTAGCTTTAGTGAGAATATAATTTTGATGAGTAGGAAGACACTGGAATCAGAGTAATTAAACAATAATAATCTGTTTTCACAAAACACACATTTAAAATGGTAGGTTGTGCAGATCACAGTTCACTGAGCTTTTGCATACTTAACAGACTCAAGTCTAAGCATAGAATGTTTCAAAACACCTACTTCATGACATGGAAATTCACCTGTTATCTAACAAAGTTCTTCCTAACACCATTCCAATCAGTAGCCTTTGCTAGAACTTTAATTCATGCTCTTAATATTTAGTACAGTCTGTCTAGTACTTTTAAGGCCATGCCATATGACCTTAACCCTGTAGCAAGTCTTCTAAGCGTATCCTATTCAAAAATAACTATAAATATACAATATAAGGACAGAAATGGAGGGAGATTCATATTTGACAGGTCTCAAGTTGCAAATCTGTTATTGTACAGAAAACACAAAACTACTTAGCCTGGATTCAAACATGAGAACTATCTTTGCAGTATGTGGACTTCATTTAGTTAAACCAAGTAGTTTTTTTTTTAATAGCTGTATTCTCTAAAATAATGGTTTGACAGATGACACCAGCAAGTGGCAGAAAAGAAGTTTCCTTCCCATTTGTCACCCAAACTCAAAACAACAGGTTTGATGCTCTACAAATAAAAAGAGTTTAGAATCTGTAGGAAACCGATGGAATAATCAAACAACAACAAAAACTCAACAAGAATGTCAGCGTATAAAAAGGAAAACGGACCAGCAGGGTAACTCAGTGGATAAATTCACTCACTGCCAAGCTTGATGACCTGAGTTTGATCACTGAGCCCCAAATATAGGTAGAATAAAAATAGCTGCTACAAGTTGTCCTCTGACTTCCACATGTGTACACACATGTGTACATGTACACACACACACATGCACACAAATTTAATAGATATATAAAAATGTTTAAGTAGAGTAGATATTACCCATGTGTCACTCTATAGCACATGCTGTCAAAGTTTGGTGCCAAGAGGGATCTGACCACTTAAAAGGAATGGAAGGCTTCCCTTTAAAACCTGAAAGGAGCTTAATTAAGAGTAAGACAAAGAATGGGACATTGTGGGAGAAAGGTGGGAGGGTCATGAGGAGGAAGGAGAGGGGATTTGTGATTGGTAGGTAAAATGAATAAAAATACTTAATTTAAAAAAAAGAGTAAGACTAAGAAAGATATAAGGAGATAGCAGTCATGAGAAGAATAGCAGGACAGAGGAGATTCTTCAGGAGAGGCTTCAGAGCACTTCCTTAATCAGGTCTACTGGAAGAGTCTTCATATAAATCTCCAAAACAAAGGAAAAATCCAGTTTGTGTAAGCTTAGCCATGTGTAGTAAGTTTTACAACATGTGATTTAGTTCAACAAACCTGAGATAGCAAAGAGGAGAGAGCCTCAGGTACGGTTGCAGTTATAAATTAAGGCTGTTGTGGCCACAGGATGGATAGTTTCTTAACTCTCAGGATAAAAGCACTTGCTACACTTACAGGAGACCCAGGTTCTGTTCCTGGAACCAACATCAGGTGGCTCACAGCCATGTGTAACTCAAGTTCCAAAGGACCTAATACTTTCCATGGGCTCCTGCATACATGTTTTGGTCATATATACATTTAGGCACAAATACATACATAAAATAAATTTAAAAAAATACTTTCTATAAAAAATATCAATCATGACTGCAGATTCCATTCCCTCCTCTCTTTCCAGTCCCTCTACCCTATCTCCCATCTGCCCCCACAGCTACTCCTCCTCCATTTTTATTCAGAAAAGGGCAGGTCTCCATGGACATCAACAAAACATAGCATATCAAGTTACAGTAAGGCTAAGAACCTCCCTTTATATTAATGTTGGGCAAGCAACCCATTATGAAGAATAAGATCCCAAAAGGCAAAAAAAAAAAAAAAAAAAAAAAAAAAAAAGTCAGAGAAAGCCCCTGCTCCCACTGTTAGGAGTCCTGTAGGAAGACCAAGTTACATATAACACATATATGCAGAGTGCCTCGGTCAGTCCCAGCAGCGTTTCTGGTTGTCTGTTCAGGTTCTGTGGAGCCCCTATGAGCCTAGGTTAGTTGATTTTGTGGGTTTTCTTGTGGTGTCCTAGACCCTTCTGTCTCCTGCAATCCTGTCTCCCCCTCTTCTATAGGAACTATACCTGAAGTTTGGCTCTGGGTCTGCAGCTGTTTCAATCAGTTGGTGGATGAAGCCTTTCTGTTGACAACCAGGATAGGCACTAATTTTGTCACAAAGAGATGCTAGGTCAGGCTAGTGTCTGCTATTACTAGTCTTAGTTAGGGCCATTCTTAGAGATTCCTGGAAGATTCCCTTGTACCATGTTTTTATCTGGTCTTGAAATGCTTCCCTTTCCATTAGTCTCTTTCATTACTGCCCCCATCCACCCCACCACAACCTGATCACTCATGTTCCCATTCCCACCTGCCCTTAGTCGACTCAAAAATGCCTCCTATTTCTAACGAATTCTCCACAGGTGCCTTCCCTGAGGAGATTTCTACCAGGGTCCAGAACAGACTCTATAATCAGCCAGGATACTAATCTGAGAAATATCAAATGAATCTACGCACACCTAGCACTTGAGTCCATTCACTTCATTCTTTTCAGTCAATTCTATCTATACCTCTTTTCTGTTCTCATACTTAGCTCCTCTCTGTCCTTCTCTGTTCTCTTCATCTTCCTTTCTCTCTTTTCTCTCTTCAATCCCACAAGCATGTATGTGTAAATATATATATATGTGTGTGTGTGTGTGTGTGTGTGTGTGTGTGTGTGTGTGTGTGTGTGTATCCATTACCAACTTGTAAAACTACAAAGTAAACTCTCATGGACAAGTATTCTGATAAGAGTCACACTTGGCAAAGACTTGGTCAGTTTAGTTGGTGACTGACAACAGCTGTAATTTGTAAAATGTTCTGGCTGTCTCTTAAAGGGATAGCTACAAGGGTTACAAGGAAGAAATTAAACCAATGAGAGATTTATGGAAATGGCAAAGAATATATGTACTATTTTATGTGATTAATAATATCCAGACATGGTTAGTCATTTAACAGCCTTTCTGTTAATTACCTGAATCTCAGGACCTGTATATAATTAGTCTACTGGGCCTAAGATCTTGAATTAAAAACTGTTGTAGAAATAAATACAAAGTGTTAATTGTTATTTGAATCAGACTGGGGAGGTGCTGGTAGAGGATGATTAGGGCAACATAGGTGCTATTGATCTCTTGAAGGACTAAGCTATGCCAAAGCCAGACACTGCACTAACACTTCTAGTTCACTATAATTCTTCTGAAGGGTTTTGATCCAACAAGACCAGGCACCTACAATTCTGCTCTGTGAAAGTTCTTTGAGGACACTTTGTCTGGTAAATTTTTCCTTGTCAGTGGCTAAGGATGGAGACCAAGACCTCTAAGTGTCTACTGTCCACATGGAAAAATAGACATAGTCATGAAGCATATATTAGCACGCTTCTAATCATAAAAATTGTACAGCCAAAAAAAAAAAAATCTTCTTGACTATCCACATCATGTGTGCCTTTAATATTGAAATGTAATCATGAGAGTACATGTACACATTACATGGAAATGCACGGTAAATGGGGAGATATCATAGCTGTTATTGCACAAGAAGTTTACATGAAATAGCCAATTCATTCAAAAGGCAATAAATCCATAACACCTTGAGTGATAGTTTCCTCCAACAGAACCCTTGGTTCTGATAGGTTGACTTTATGAACACCAGTTGTTACCTGCTGTATATGCCCATGGTCTTTTGCTACCAGCAGCTCTCAATACCCCCCCCCCAGGGAGATCCAGGCATCCACCATTAACCCTCCTTGTTACTTAATCTTTCTGGGTCTATGGATTGCAGCACAGTTATCTTTATTTTACAGCTAATATCTACTTATGAGTGAGTACATATCATGTTGGGCTTTCTCAGTTTGGGTTACTATGGAATCCCCTTTTTCCTCATGGTCTTTTGGCCACAGGCCATGAGGACAAAGAGGCAGAAGTGGCAACATATAGCTTTGGACAGCCTGTGAAGACAGCTAAAATTGCCATCTGGGATAAAATTTCAGTGACACAGATCAATTTTATTCCAGAGTATAGAAGAGAATATAGGATTGGGGTGGTAGCTGGGACAAACCATAATTTGCATGAGCTAGCATGCATATATATATATATATATATATTATATAATATATATATTATATCAGGATTAGTGGCAGCATAGCCCCTATGAAAATAGCTAGAGCATGTTACTTAATAACCATGTGAGCAGCAGGGGGAGATACATTTGCAGGGAACTGTATCAAGGGTCATCCTTGAGATAAGTCAGGCATCTGGGCCTAGAGATACTCTCTAGATAAGGTAAGCATTGGTAGACTGAAACCTCTGACCCATGCAGGACAGTTTGCACTATGTAAAACATCCCCATATCTCATGATGAAAATGAGGAAGAAGATTTCTTCTACATGATGTGAAGTCACATCCTTCATGCAGCAAGTACCCTTGAACTTCCAAACTTTCTCCCTGCTCTGGCAGTCTCTTCTCTTGGAAGTGTATAGTTTTCTGATAAACTGTTCCTATTCCTGCTTCTACCCACACATATCCATTCAATTCCCTATTCCAAAACACATCAACATGGAAGTTTAGGCATGTGCCACTGAACTCCAGTATTCACTGATATCATTATTGGTGGGGAAAAGACTGCAAAACTAATTGAAATGTCAAGTAATGTAATATTTAGATATTTGAACATGAACTATCTCTAAATACCTGGGAGAGATAATCCTAAAGGCCCCTGTATGCTCAGGGGCCAGTTTGAAGTGGTTTTAGGATTAGAGGCCTTATAAGTATATCATATAGTTCGTGGATGGGCCAAACTGCAAAAAGAAGATTATCTGTCAAAATTTCCATACAATGCTGTGTCTTTTATACATTTTACTTTTACAGTTAAAAAGATAAGATAAAGTAACTATACAGCAAAAGGGGGAAATTAAAATGGCTTTGTGTTCACTTGAATGCAAAATTCAAGTATTTATTCAAAAACCTTACAGAGAAGTATGCAGAATACAGATTAAATTAAGAGAAGAGAGAGATTATGGGTCTGTAGCCAAATTAAAATTCACTTTTTAAAACTGTGTATGTGCAAGTCCCCGGTTCATTACTCTCTCTGCAGTTTCATTACTCTACAGAGCCCAGAGGAAATTTGCATTTCCCCAGGCAATGCTTCTTTAAGTGACTGACCAGGGATAAGGTTGTTCCTAGACTCACAGTACTAATGGACCACATGCCAATTAGCAGCAGAAGGAAGTAGCCTTTACATTGCATGTAAATTAAGTATGAGATCAGCAGGCTTCACATGTTAACTAAAACCTTTCCCAGGGAAAATGCTCTCTGGAGACCTCTCTTTGCTGTGCAACAGCAAGGATAAAGGAAGACTATTCACCCTAAATTCTCCTCAGAGATAAATTAACAAGGCTGTTCCATCAAGAGGGGAAAGGAAAGGTGATTTCTTACATCAGGGAGCCATTATTAAGGATGCGAAGTTCTCCTCTGGCATTGTTACTCATATTTATTTCATGTGGGTCCGAGAAGAATTAGAAGTGAATGGCATTCTCCATTGCTCACCGGGGAAACACCTCAAGCCAAACTCTTGCCTTAACTTTACTCATTACCTACTGTCCAGATGCCACATCTATGAGTCTCTTGTCAGAAACCTTCTGAGTTGTGGCAGATCTAATCAATAAGCTACAGAAGTTTATACCTCTGAGAAAGAAAGAGATTGGGCAGATTCCAATGGCTGGATGAGCAGGATAATTCCAGATGGGGGGCATGTATAAGTGGGGACAATAAACATGTAAAGACCAATGCACAATCTTTGAATTACCGAAGAAAGCTTAACAGTAACCTCAAAAGAACCCAAAACAAATCAGAGTCTCAGTTAACACACTTCTGAGCAGTATGATACAACTCTGGTCATGATGTCTCACATTCCAATAGTCAAAACCTGACCTGTTGTACAGTAATTCAGTTATATCTATGGTGTTAGGTCAGTATCCACCAACTTCCTCAAAGGTACAATTGTCCTTTAATCAGAACAGTTGACAGAAAGTACTTTTTGAGAAAGAGCAGACTGTGTTTACATGGCTCATGGTGCTTGGTGGCGGGGCTATAGGGTGGAAAAGGAGCTGTTGGGATATGAGTTTCCATCCGCAGGTCAGCAGCCCTGCAGTCACAAAGTGGTAAATAGTAATGGAGGCCGATTAGTATGTTGCTCCTCTTGTCAGAAGCCTCCTAGGTCTGGACAGCCCACAGGTATTATCAGTCAAGTCAATTTTTACTGTCTGGAATTTGACTTGAGACTTTTAGGTCATAAAAGTAGGCTACATGGTAGAAGCATTCCAAACATCCAGGAATCAGACATGAAAATTTACACTGTCCCATAGGCCCTTAGGTAAATCACACTAGTTCCAAGTTCAATGTTAAGATGAACTGCAACACCAGAGATGATATTAAACATATTTAATTTCTCTAATACTTTATGAGTTTCACAGAAAAAAAATCATGCACATAATTTATGGGATGGGTAAAAGTCAAATTCTAAAGCACCCTACCTAAAGTATGTCTAAATTACATATTTTCTACTCTCTACTCTTATTCCTAAGCATTACAAACCTACCTGCTCCTGAACACCTTCTATTTCATTCTTTACATTATCAGACATTCATCACTTAACAATTCTTGAAAGAATTTAATTGAGAACAGACCCATGTACACACTTTATTGACCTTGCCAACTCATTCCAGAATGAACTCACTTAGAACACTTTGCTAGAACATTATAAGTTGAAATCTATATATATATATATATATATATAATATATAATATATATAATGCTTTGATTATTACAATGACCAATAGATTGCTTAAGGATGAAACCTTAACCTTATAAAAAAAAGAAAAAACCTCCTTAGGTGATAATGACTTCTTCTAAGTTAAAACTCTTTACACTTCCTAGAAATATCAGGGAAGCTATACCCACAAAAATCTCACCAACATGGCTGTCTAAAAAAAAATGACACCATGAGACATGCTAACATGGAAAGGGAAAAATCTCACAGGCCCCAACTATAAACAAAAGCACTAATAGGCAACAAGGAATGCTGGGATTGGGAGATTAAATAGTCTTCTCAAGTAAGAGCACACTAAATAATTGGGCCATAACAAGTAATCATCCTGGAATTCATATTCATATACATACAAGTAATGTTTTACAGAGTGAGCAGGTTGTATTTGTATATTTAGGAGTCAGTGTGTTGGAGTGTGTTTGTAAAAACAGAAAAAAGAGGTTATGAATTCGAGAGACAGCAATTGGAAGTACAATGGAGGGGCTGGAGGCTGGAGGGAGAAAGGAAGGTGAAATGCTATAACTATATTTTTTATGTTTCTATTAAAGATTATCAAAGGAAAAATATACTTCAAAAACAAAACACCTCTTTAATGGAAGCTGCATGCTTACATCAGAGGCAAAGCAACAGAAGAACATCCAACCAACACCTACAATCCCCATTATCCAGTGTCATCCTCACAGATGCAACTGGGATATTTTGTAACAAGCTAAGCAGATATAAGCAGGCAACTCCATGCCAGGACTCTAATCCCTGAATCACTCTGTAGATTACAAACCATACTTTTATCTCTTTGCAGATCCTCACCCAAAAGCAATTTGGAGGATGAAGCTTGAAAACAGAATAATCAAAATGTTGCAGCTGGAAATCTGATAGGAAACCTTGGTACAAGAAAAGAAAATTCAGGGTGTATTCCTTAAGTTCCTAAAGTCCTTAGAATCACTGATTTAAAAATAAGAAAAAATATCAATTATAATAGTAGTATGTCTTCCAGCCTGAAAGAAAATATGCCCTCAGTGTGGTGTGAGGATATAAATTCTGCCTATAAAGATATCTCACATGGAAAAAATTGCCATATGAAACTTCTGGTTTCCTGCTCTCAAGCCTCTTGGAAGTTATTAAGGATGAATTACCTATTACCTATTAGAACAAGTGAGGTGCACACTAGTTCCTTCATCTTACAGATAAAGATATTAATGTTGGCTTGGCTTTATTTCTATACCAATGGTTTGATTGGTGAAGTCTTTTCCAAGGCCTGATGTTTTAGAAAAAGGGAAAGACGGAGTGCAAATTATTGATCATCCCATCCTCCTCAAGAAGTCCAGCAATATTTCTGTGCAAACTTGTTTCCTATCTTTGATAATGTGTTTGCTCACTCTTTAACAATAGCTATACCCAAATGCATGCCTCTACTAAAGTACAGAATGCCCAAATGTGAACCTTTTGCCCCGTAGTTGTATTTCCCCTACAGTGTCTGTTTATCTGTCATTCTGGTTTCAGACGGTGTGTCATGGCCCTTGAAGCTTGTCTTCCCTCCCTTTGTTAGTAACTGAAAAACATCTTCCAGTCTCTCCTTCTCCATTTCTGTCTTTCCACCTGTCTAATAGCACTAAAAGCCCTCATTTGCTGTATCTAGAGATACGGTCAAGTGTGTCTGCCATTCAAAGATTCAGTGTTGAAATCTAACCTCTATTGCAATGCGTTAGAAGGGCAGAACTTAATCCCACTGTAGTGTTCAGAAGGGATCTTTGGTATTAACTAATGAGGATTAGATAAAGTTGTGAGGTAGAGGTCAAAATATTGAGGTAGATAGATTTTTGGGGAGACCACCAGCTCACAAAAAACAAGGAAAAAAATGTTTAATTATGAAAGCCCGGCTTTAAGCTTAAGCTTGTTTCTAACTAGCTCTTATAAGTTGAATTAATCCATTTCTATTCCTCTATGTACTGCCATATGGATCCTGGCTTTGACCTCTCCCCCTGCAAGTCCTGCTTCCTCTTCATCTCCTCTATATCTTTTCCATGCCTAGACTCATCTCCTTTCCTCTTTCTCTGCCTGGAAGTCCTGCCTAACTTCTTCCTGTCTACCTATTGCCATTTCAGCTCTTTATTAAACCAATCAGAAAGTGCCTTGGCAAGGATACATCTTTACAATGTACAAAAAGATTATTCTACAACATATTGACACCTATCCGTTTGTAAGGAAATGGAGAAGACCAAAGAGAATTGCAGACCTGCTCCCTATCTCTGCTTAAGTATTGCTTGGAACTGTTAGAAACTTCAACCTAATGTCTTCTTTTTTATTTTTCTAATTCTTCGGGATTTCACATCAAGCACCCCACCCCCCACCCATTTTCCAGTCCCTTTGCATCACCACCCTCACCCTTGCAGTGCCCTCCCAAAAGAAAACTAAAATGAAATAATAAAAACAAGATAAAGAACAAAATAATTTTAAAAATTAAATACAAATATAAATATGAATGTCAATTTCAATTGAAAAAACAAACAAGCAAACAAATACTCAAAACAAACAAACAAGTAAAATCATTTTGCTTCTCTGTCTTTGCTCTCCATCTCCTCTCATTCATTTTAGTGCCATTGGGAGCTCTTGTGTATCATTCAGTATTCCCTTTGTCCAAACAGCTTCCCTGCAAATGTTCATCTTGTAATGTATTGTTGGTTAGGTTCAAGGCCTCTGCTTCTTGTACACCATCAACACTGGATCCCCACAGAAACTCCCTGGACATTCTGTGGTTGCCCATGTACACCATGATGCCATGGTTCTGTAGGACCAGTCCCCTCACACCCATTACCAGCAGGACAAGAGTGAAGCAGTTGTTGGGGTTGTGCCAACTCAAAGCCTCCGAATGTATATCTGGGTGGTTGCTGAATCAGTTAGCCCAGGCCTCTGGGACACTCCCCTCAGGTGAGGGATGGGACCAGCTCTCCCTCAGGTATGTTGAGTGGTGAGGTCATCTTACTCAAGTGTGGGGAAGCCAGTCCTCCATTATGGGAGGGGCAAGTTTTCATGTGCAGGGTCATTGGGTCTGTTATCCTAGGGCTGGTGAGGGAATGTGTCAACTCTTTGTTGGGGAACAGTTGTATGACCCTGATGGCAACAAGAACCAATAACTCAACACAGCCCCCGGCTGTGGAAGGGCCACAAACCCAGACATGCCCCTGGCCACAACTCCAGTCCAGGCCACCTAAATTTGCATGGTCCCCTAGGGCAGCATGTAGCCAGAAAGTTTCCTTGGTCCTGCAAGTCTCATTATAAAATAATCATTCAGAAACTTATATTAATTATAACTGCATGGCTATTAGCTCAGGCTTACTACTGACTAGCTCTTGCAAATAAACTCAGTCCATTTTTGTTAATCTATATGTTGCCACATTTTTTTTTGTGACTTTACCTGTGTGCATTACATGCTGATCCCTGGGTGGCAGGTTGTATCTCTTTACTCAGACTTCCTCTTCCCAGAATTCTCCTTGTCATCTTATCCCACCTATACTTCCTGCCTGGAGAATGCCAATCAGCATTTATTAAACCAGTGTACAAAAGCATTATCCCACAGCAGCAGCATGATACTCAGGCAACAACATGTCCTCAGTGTGGGCCAGACTCCAGGCATCTGCCTTCAGTGGTGACCTAAGCATAGGCATAAACTTGAACCCTGGCAGCAGTGAGGCCACAGACCCAGGATTGGATGACTCCATAGTCACAAGTATCAGCACAGGCCACTCAGGTTAGCATGGCCTCAGCAGCTGCATATCCCTCTGACTCAAAAATAGTCACAGGTTGCAACTGGAAGCTAGCATCCTTGTAGCCTTTGCTGCAACGTGGGCCATAGACATCAACATAAGACCCGGCTGTGGTAGGACCATGGACCCAGACGTGGTCCTCAGCAGTCTCTCAGCCCATAAGTCACCATGGCCCCAGGTGACTGTGCAGGCTTCTTAGATGGGACCACCCTGACTGAAAGGTAGCTTTTGGACAGCAACATGGGCCCAGATGCAATCCAGACCTCAACATCTGTATGGCCTTCAGTGGTACCAGGAGCTATGGATATCACTCAGACTCTGGTTGCAAGAGTCATGGACCCAGAAATGGCCCCTGGCAACAGCTCGGCCCATTTGATACCCTGGCCGTGGATGGCAGTAGAGTCTACTCAAATCATCATGGCCCTCAGTCATCAACAGGGCCATAGTGGGAGCCCAGAGCCTGGCATCTGTAATGCTTTGGTGGTGACATGGGCAATGGACATCAGTACAGACCATGGCTGCAATAGGATCACAGACCTAGATTCAGTCCTCAGTAGTAGCCCATGCCAGATGCTACCATGGCCCCAGGTAGCAGTGCAGGCCACTCAGATCTGGATGGCCCTTATGGTAGCATGCATGCAATTCCAAACCCTGGGCATCCTCTTGACATTTGTTGGTAAAAGAGCCAAGGACAGCAACACCAAATCATGGTCAGGCAGGGCCAGAGACTCAGACATAGCCCTTGGCAGCAGCTCTGGACCAGACATCACCCATGGCCCCAGATGGAAAGCAAGCCTCCCACATCAGCTGGTTCTTCTCCACCTTCTCCTCTATAAATCTTCCTCTTTCCACAGGACATGAACCTCTCTGACTTTCACTTCCTCCATAAACCTCCATATACCTTCTCACCATAATGGCAAAGTGTGTGCTACTCCATCTCTGCCACTTCATACCTAGAGGTGAAGACCAGGCCCTTGTCAACCTAATGTCTTAATCATGCGTCCTCTCCTGCCCACTGCCCCACATTTGCCATCTGGTTAGTTTTTATTATGGTTGTGATCAAGTAAATGACTAAAATATTTTAAGGAAAAAATAATTCATTTATGATTTTAAAATCTGTCATTCTGGGGAAGTTGTTGCACAGCAGCCCACATTCTGGTCAGCAGGAAGAGGAGGAAATCAAGGCAAGAGTAACCTCCAAAGACATGCTTTTATTGATCTATTTCTTCCAATCAGGTTCCCCACATCCTAATAATCGATTCAAATATTGAGTGCATCAGTGGATACAAGTGTTCAAAGACATCAGAGCCCTCAATGACCTGAACTTCTCTAAGAACATCCTCATGGGAACCAAGAGATGCACTGAACTAATGCCCTAGATATTTCTCAGTCTTATCAATTACTGCCTCATTTTTCAAAAAATAGTGTTAGATAGTCCAACCTCTCATTGTAAATCCTTTCCTACTAGATATAGTTCATTACATTTATTTTCTATGCTAATACTTGGATAAGTAAACTGTATCCTGTTATTTAATTCTTATGATCCCCTTTTCTGGTAAGAAATGCTGTTATCATCTCAAGAAGAAAGTAACTAGAAATCACTGTTTTCAATGTTGCTTCATTCTGATTTAGTAAATACCATCTGCTGTTCAGTAAGTAATGTTTATAGGTGTTATTTTATGTCTCACTCAGCTTTTTATTAGTAAATGTCAATGGTAGTTAAGTTCAACCAGAAAAGCCAAACACACAGCTTAGTTTTCTTTTGTAGAAAAGGCAAATAACATCTTGTATTCTTCCTATCGATTGAGCAGCATTTCAACTGTGCTAGAAAGTAAAAGTTGTTGAAGTGAATTTACCAGACAACCAGTGAATAAATTGAATACTGAATTAAATCAGTATTTAACCTATGTAGCACAGTTCTGTTGAACACTGTGGTAAACTGTTACTAGTAACCAAATGGAAGTTCTCAAGCCAGAACTCTGGGAAAGCCAGAATCCTTCAAAAAATAGTAAGTGGCCTTAAGCCTACACAAGGAAATCCAGGCAACTAAGGAATGTTGAGAGTGGGAGAAATACTCTTCTCCAAGCAAGAGCACAATGATTGGTTACCCAATACCGAAAGATTAGTCTTGAAAAATATACATATAAGTTGCATTATACAAACTGATTAGGTTGTATTAAGGAATACATAAATACATACATACATACATACATACATACATACACACATATGTACATGAATGTATATTGCATATGTGATATATGTGTAACAACAATATATGTATGCATATAACAAAACTTAATTAAAGAGGGGCCACAGATTTGAAAGAAAGCGCAGAGGTGTTACATGGAAGAACTGCAGGGAGGAAAGGAAAAGGAAATTATATAATCATATTACAATCTCAAAAAAATAAAAGAAGCAATAAAAATGTATTTAGAAAATGGTAAGCTCTTGGAACCTAGAAGCAATGCAGATACTGCTGTTAAACAGAATATTATATACACCTAACCAGAGGTATTTGTGAATGTGTTTTAATCAATCTTCATACATGGTACTCTCAATGGCAGCAACACATGTTTTTAGCAGAAGCTCCACTAAGGTCATAGAGCCCAATAGCACTTCCTAATGCATAACTGAAACAAAACCCAAGATTATTTTAGGAGTTGGACTATTCACTAGTGACACCTCCAGCTATAGACTTCAAGTACTTCAGTAGAGGACTATTAGTCCTGCCCCTTCAAGGATCATGTATTATTCCCAATTATTTAAAAATTGTAAACAGGAAAATAAAACTGTGTTTCAAAAAGTGTGAACAAGATGATGTGGTTAAGAAGGTTCAAATGATATCATTGTTTATTTACTGCTGAGTAGTACTCCATTGTGTATATGTGCCACATTTTCTTTATCCATTCTTCAGTTGAGGGGCATCTATGTTGTTTCCAGGTTCTTGCTATTATGAATAATGCTGATATGAACATAGTTGAGCATGTGTCCTTGTGGTAAGATTGAGCATTCCTTGAGTATATGCCCAAGAGTGGTATAACTGGGTCTTGAGGAAGAATTAATTCCCAACTTTCTGAGAAACCACCATACTGATTTCCAGAGTGGCTATACAAGTTTGAATTCCCACCAACAGTGGAGGAGTGTTCCTCTTGCTCCACATCCTCTCCACCATAAGTTGTGTCCTGTGTTTTTGATCTTAGCCATTCTGACAGGTAATAAGATGGTATCTCAGAGTTATTTTGATTTGCATTTCTCTGATGACTAAGGATGATGCACAATTCCTTAAATGTCTTTCAGCCATTTGAGATTGTTCTGTTGAGAATTCTCTGTTAAGCTCTGTAGCCCATTTTTAATTGGATTGTTCAGTATTTTGATGTCTAGCTTTTTGAGTTCTTTATATATTTTGGAAATCAGCCCTCTGTTAGATGTGGGGTTGGTGAAGATCTTTTCCCATTCTGTACACTGTCCTTTGGTCTAATTGACTGTGTCCTTTGCTCTACAAAAGCTTCTAAGTTTCAGGAGGTCCCATTTATTAATTGTCACTCTCAGTGTCTGTGCTACTGGTGTTATATTCAGGAAGTGGTCTCCTGTACTACTCAGCGGTAAAAAAAAAAAAAAAAAAAAAAATGATATCATGAAATTTGCAGGTAAATGGATGAATCTAGAAAATGTCATTTTGAGTGAGGTAACCCAGACTCAGAAGGACAAACATGGTGTGTACTCACTCATAAGTGGATACTAAATGGAGGGAAGGGATGGCCAGACTGCAACCCACAACTCCAGAGAGGCTAGCTAACAGGAAAAGACCCTAGGAGGGACACATGGATAACCCTGTGAAGAAGAAGTGGATGAGATATACATGAGTGGACTGGGTATGGGGGTGCAGAGGGCAAGGAGTGGGGGATGAGAACATAGTGAAATGGGAGGGTCAAGCTGGAACAGGGACAGAGTGGGAGAGCAGGGAGGAAGATAGTATGGTAGATGAGGACATCATGGAATAGGAAGAGGCAGGGTGCTGGGAGGCTCTCGGGAATCCACAAGGTTGACCCTACCTTGGTCTGTGGTCCAGTGGGTGCCTGGACCAGTCTAATCTGGTGACCATCCTAGCAAATAACCTAGCTGTCATCATAGAGCCTTTGTCAGTGACAGATGGAGGCAGATACAGAGATCCACAGTCAGGCACCAGGCTGAGTTCCAGGAATCCAACTGATGAGAGAGAGGAGAGATACTACAGCTAGGGACATGGAGATCATGATGGGAGGATGTGCAGAAATGACCGGCCCACACTAGTGAAAACTCATGAACTGTGGACTGGTGGCTTGTGGATCCCCCATTGAACTGGACTAGCCCTCTGGACATGGAAGATGGTTGTTGTCTCAAAACTCTTTGGGGGGGGGGGCATACAGGCAGGGGGAACGGGATCTGTCCCTGGTGTATGGGCAGGCTTCTGGAATCCAGTGCCTGTGGTGTGACACCTTGCACAGCCTTGGTGCAGTGGGAAGGGGGCTTGGACCCGCCTAGGCTCAGTGAGCTGGGCTCTGCTGACTCCCCATGGGAGACATCGATTTGGGGGATGTGGGGATGCGGGTATCCTGGGAAAGAGGGCTGGGGGTGGGAGAGGGGAGAGGAGGGGGAGGAGGGGGTCTGTGGATAGCAAGAGGAGTGTGTAGAAAATTTCTTAATAAAGAAAAATTAAATAAAAAAGAATGTTCAAATGAAATGTTTCTTGACACTTCCACAAAAAAGAAGGGCAAAATAATCTCAACACTTATTTTTCTCATGATCTTCATTAAATTGTCTAAAAATTCAGAGTTCAAATTGATTCACTGGTGTATTTTGCCAAATATTTAAGGAAGAAATGGAAATAACCAAGTAATCTCACCTAGAATGTATACAAGGAATGCTTTCCTAAGTTATTACATGACCTTGACATTGCCCTGAAACAAAACCTAGCACATTACAGGCAAAAGGTATAGAAGCAAAAAAAAAAAAATTCATTGGATATAGATGCAAAATTACTGAACGAATGTTAGAAAAGTATACTCTAAGCTAACCGTATGCCCGCCCCCAAAATACAATATGACCAAATGAAACAAATGCCAAGGATGCAAAGTTGTCTCAACATTAGAAAGGTAATTGGTATAATGGGTCATATAAACAGGCTAAAATATAAAAGTATATTATCATGTAAATTTTAGATTAAAAATATTAAAATATAGTCTATATTATAATCGTGATTTTAAAAAAGCCCTATAAGCCAGGATTAAAGTGGTATCTCCATAATTTAGTAAAGAACGTTAACAAAGATGAACCAGTTAACAATTTTCACTTATGACCTCTTAGAATTCAAAAAGGTACAGTCAAATTCTGAAGACAATTTAAAGTTTCTTACAATGGTAAACAAATTGTTATTATATGACCCAACATCTGTGCTTCTTAGTATTTGCCCAAAGGACTTGAAAAGTAGGTCCACACAAAAACACACATGTGGATTTTTGCAACAAATTTATTCATAATTTTCAAGCATATCTGTGTCCAGAACTTCTTCCACCAGGGTGAGATGAGTCTAGATAGTCAACTATTATTACTCAAAGTTAACAAGATGAACAATCAATCCATGATTTTAAAAAATTGAAAGAGGCAAGATAAACACCATGACGTTGATACAAAATAAAAAGTATAAAAGAAAAATAGTCAGTAGTAGGCCTGAGCTAATGGCAGTTTTAATTAATATAAGCTTCTGAGTGATTATTTTATAAGCAGCTGAGGGACCACGTGACTGGGTGGGACACAGAAAAACTTCCAGCTACAAAGTAGAAGTAAAAAGATTGGTACCTGAGTAGGCAGATTGATGGCAATCTAGTAAGGTGTGTTGATACAGAAAGTAACAGAGTTATTATAGATAAAAACATGCAAATCATAAGCAATTTAGTAAACAAAGAGAATGGCAACAACCAGACCACACTGTTATTTCCTTCAAATTGCTGTGGGATGTTCTGTATGTCCTGTGGGAGCCCTTCTTGCATTCCTCATGGCTTTACCCAGTAGGTCCGCATAGAGGATGATTAGGACCACGGGCCTGAGGCAGGTGTCTCAGATGGTCTGCACTTGCTGTGCTAGGGAATGGTCTGTATGTCAAGTTGCTCTGATTGGTCAATCAATAAAACCTGATTGGCCATGGCTAGGCAGGAAGTATAGGCAGGACTAACAGAGAGGAGAGATAAAAGAACAGGAAGGCAGAAGGACTCACTACCTGTCAGCCGCCACCCTGACAAGCAGCATGAGAAAATGCCGGTAAGCCACAAGCCACGTGGCAAGGTATAGATTTATAGAAATGGATTAATTTAAGATATAAGAACAGTTAGCAAGAAACCTGCCACAGCCATACAGTTTGTAAGCAATATAAGTCTCTGTGTTTCCTTGGTTGGGTCTGAGCGGCTGTGGGACTGGCGGGTGAGAGAGAATTGTCCTGACTGTGGGCCAGGCAGGAAAACTCTAGCTACATCAACTCACATAAATCTCAACAAAACAGAGCAGAACATAAGGTAAAGTGGCTGAAAATTGGGGATCTACTTGTTTTTAAACCAACAGTAAAAGAAAATAATTAATATAGTTGAAACTGAAGGAATTGAGCCAGAACAATGACTTTATGTTTAAATAAGTTGGCGACCAAGCCTGAGGATCTGAGTTTGTTGGTGGAAGTACCAACTTCAGCAAGTTGTCCTCCATCACCACAGTGTACCACACCCCCATATCGGGTAGAATAAATGAATGTATTGGTTTACAACGATAGACTACTGAGAGTTCTCACACACAAAGAAGCAGGTACCAATCTCACTTTAACATCAGGACTATACAGGAGATTCTTAGCTGGTAAAACAAGGCTAAACTACGAGTGGAACAGACTCTCACTAGTTGGCACAATGCCTTTGTTCATCAGCAGTTTGCTCAGAAGTTGGAAGGAAGAAGTTGATCCCCTGTAGCTTCTCCTGTTCAGGCTCTGCTCCACTGGGACTCAATAAGTTATGATACTCTAGGGTGTCAAAGTTTAGGTATCCCAAATGGCTATATCACATCAGTGTTCATTATAGCAGATTTGGAGGCTTATATGTGGGATGTTTTCAAGCCCAACAACTAGAAAACTCTGAGTGAAGGTAATCATAAGAGAGAGCAAGGTGGGAAATCCCAACAAGATGATTCTGTAAACGAAAATAAAATTAAATAAAGGAAAACCATAAAATCCAAACAATGAAAATAAGATCCAGAGGCATATTAAAGTAGCTTTCTCTTAATTTCTAGACAATGTAAAAAGAAGATATTATTCATAAGGATGAAATGTAAGAATGAACAAGGATGTATAGGCAGAGAAGTTGAAGGATACTGATGTTGGAAATTAGTGCTGAAGAGCTTTCCCAGAATGCATGTGGAATACTTTGAAGGATGAAATGTTATTAAGACTAGTATTGCAGGCATCATCTTTTATTCCCTAGGCATGTAGAGGACAAGAAAAGACCTATACTACAAGAGAATTTAATCAAGTGTAAGTAGTCCTCAGGTTAAAACAACTGAGTTTTATTGAACACAGAATAGGGAAATGAATATGTTACAACATACATTGTAGTGGAAACATGGAATAATAAGAGGAGAGACAAAATATAAAATAGATACTAATAGATAATAAAAATTGTATCTATATAGATTATGAAAAATCACTTCTTATCAGCAGCACAATACAGAGTAAGGGATCTCCAGATTGAGTGAAAACAATATTCCAATTCTATAGTTAGCTAATCAACCAGGCAAGAATTAGGATGGCGCTGCCTAGGTTTGTGCACTAAAGAATGTTCATCACTCATGAAGACCTGAGTTTGATCCTCAGTACCATATTAAAATCACATTGGTGGCATGTGCAACCATAAGGAAAGAGGGTTGGGAAGTCAGGGTCTTCTTGGCTATAAAACAAGTTTTAGGCAAGATTGGACAAATGAAAAAGGAGATGGAAAGAAAGGAAGATAAGGAAGGAAGGAAGGAAGGAAGGAAGGAAGGAAGGAAGGAAGGAAGGAAGGAAGGAAGGAAGACACAAAGAAAAGAAAGAAAGAAAGAAAGAAAGAAAGAAAGAAAGAAAGAAAGAAAGAAAGAAAGAAAGAAAGAAAGAAAGAAAAGAAGAAGCTTTATTAAAAAGTTAGAAAGATTTCACCACAAAAATATAAATATTTGAGAAGATACTTACCCTAGTTTGAATATAACACATTAGTAGAGACCTGTGTCAATATATCCCATCTATCTCATTAATTATCTTTCGAGATAAATCTTTACTATTAGTTAAAAAATAAGTATGAAATATGATGATGCAAAAAAAATATCTTCTCAACAAATAAATCCACTACTGATAGAGCTGCCTTCAGACTCTTCAGTGTGCTCCATGTTTCTAGTTTTCATGAGGTGTCACATATGCTAGAGTGGGTTTTGATGATGCAGTTGTCTGTGGGTCATTTCTTTTATAACACCTCACTCAAACTCCTGTAAGTAACCTCAATAAAACTCTTTGGACTCACAAGTTTGGTCAATTGACAGTTACCAATCCTGCATGAACAGATATTTGTTTACATCACCCAAGGTATAGTATCACAAAAAAACATAAGATTCAGAACACAGGTGATGAATTACCTGGAATATAATGATGTTGTATATTGTCATATCCATATCTATAATGTGAAGTATAATGTAAAACTAACTAATGAGTTATTATGTTTAATAGTGATGTGAGCCGGAGGTAGATACTGACTAGGTAGTATAGAATAAGACAATCAGATCAGAGTGACCAAAACAAATTTCTTGACCAAAAATGAAAATGTCCTTGAAAATGTTCATTACTTTGTCCTTGCCAGAAGTCAGAGATGCTGGAAATACTTAATCCAAAAACATCCCTGATTTCACCATGGCCAGAGTCTGGAGATGACAGGAAAGGGTCTGATTTTCCCTTATCTCTTTTCCCTAAAAGAATACCCTTCCGGGAAACCATATTGAACATGACTGAAAACCGTAAGACATCCACACCTGAAATGAAAACTGGACTTACTGCTTTATCCCATCTGTTAGCCATTCATTAAAGCCTTATTAACTTTGCAGAAGTGGTTGTCAATAGTTTCTCACACCCAGAGAAACCTCCTTTGATATAGGCCTTCTAACCATCTTTCTCTTCCTTAAACTCTTATAAGAAAGTATCTTTTCTTAAAACTCATACTTTTTGGTCATTGAATTCTTCTTTCTCAAATCAAGAACAAGAACACATCAGTCTTTCACTTGGTTTGGCTCTGGTGACCTATGAATTTCTTGGACCTTAGCTTCTCAAGCTAAGCACACTGGAGCAGAAAAAGCCTCTGCTGTTCTCAAAGGCACCTCAATATTCCTGTATCAATAGATTTCTTGTAAATATGCTCAAGGAGATACTTAGATATAAAGAACATTACTAATCTACAGGTACTGATACAATAAAATAATGTCAAAATACAGAAATATATTTGTGCATTTAATTCAATATTCATTATACTATGATAACTAATTTTGCATACAAAATGTTAGGAAACTTTACAAAACACAATGATATGTCAATTATTAAAAGACTTTAAAATGGGAGTCCAAACTGGCCTGAAGGGAAGAGAGTGTTGCCAAATGAGTCTAGAATTTTTCTTAGAAAAATATTTATAACAAAATATGCATATAGATGGAATTAATAAATTATTTACTAAACCATCTAAAATTTATAACTCACAGGAGAAAAATAAATAATAAAAGAAAATTTTACCGTAACTTAAAAAAAATAAAAAATAAAGAATAGTTTTCAAACAATCAGTCCAACTGCTCAACAGATGAGACCCCCTCCTCATGTATTGCTTACGAGAATTACTTCTTACATATAAATTTAGTGAGTGTTAAAAACATAGACACTATGGACAAGATATCACATGTAAATGAAAAAGGATATTGTAGCAATTTTAATAACAGACAAAATAAAAAACTGAAGAAAAGGCATCTGTAGGCTGGAGAGAGATAGGTGCTTCGATGGGATTAATTCGACAAGTGTGAACTGAGTAGTTACTGTTCTAAGTGGCTCACCTAGGTATCCCATCACAATGATGCAAAATTAACCTAGTGGTGTTAAGTGCCTTGAAAACTTCATGTCAGGCAACACTGCGGATCTTCTTAGGGTTTCCTCTCCCCTTCCCAAGAACTCAAGTCTGCATTTTTCAGAGTGTGTACTCTTTCACACTTAACATTCTCTTTATAAATATTTAAACAGCTCAGTTCAATAGGTTCACCCAGTCATAATGCTGAGATGCTGAATGACCAGGAATACAATTTTTGTGTATGAGCTTTGTTCTAGAGTAGAGCCTTGGTGAAAGAACACACACATAATTTCCTGAAAAGGAAAAGAGAAAGTGATATCTCTTTTCATGATGATAATTCTTGACAGAATAGCCATTTTATCAGTAAATGAATTCCTGGAGGGAAGAAGGATATTGAATCTCTGCCATTTTCTGTTGTTCATAGCATCCTCATGTATAGAATGAAACTTGGAATAAAAAATAATAAACCACAAAGAAGATATCACACCAGGGCCATTTAATTTATTTTTTGCTAACACTATTTTTCTCTCTAAAAACTCCGGAGTGAAAATACAGCATTATTGGAAAGAAGTGTAAAATCACTCCCTCCTTTACTGCACCAAAATATGATCTGGATGTAAATATAACTTATGCTTTCATATAATAACTTTAGGATGTCATTATACACCAGCCACTCTCAGGAGAGACACATAACTGAGATACTATTACCAAACACACTGAAGTCATCTTTAGTATCTCAGTGACTGTCACACCTACACTCTACACTCCATAATGGAGAGGCACTAATGCAATGATGTGTCCCAAGCAGGTTCTTTGACTGTTGGTAAAAAATTGGGGCTCCTCCAAAACTCAGACAATGTCCCCAACAAAGTGTCATGGAGTTTGGGGTATGTTGTGCTTTCCTTTATCTGACCTTAATTTCTCTTCCATGGTCCATCTTCTAGTGTTCTCCATTCCCACTGATGCTATTTCAATGTTTCCTTTTTTCTCTGTAGACATTCTCACAACATCCTTTCCACTGTACTTGCCTTTCTTCTCTACAGCTCCAACATTCGCTTAGCATTATAGATATTTTCCAAACATGTAAACGTGACCATAGTGCTGCTTTGAAATATAATATG
Source organism: Peromyscus leucopus (assembly GCF_004664715.2). NCBI lineage: Eukaryota > Metazoa > Chordata > Mammalia > Rodentia > Cricetidae > Peromyscus > Peromyscus leucopus. Next base: position 675,604 of record NW_023505092.1, on the reverse strand, counting down.
ATACATACAAACAGATATGAAAATAGAAGAAAGTAAAGTTGAAACCCTATAATACAACATGTACTGAAGTTTTCCTTGTCTTGCCTGGCTCTGTGGCTCTGCAGATGCTTGGAGCCAAGTAAACACACAGAGGGTTATGTTAATTAAAACTCCTCAGCCATTAGCTCAGGCCTACCACTGACTAGCTCTTGTATTTAAACTAATCCATAATTCTTATTTATGTTTAGCCATGTGGCTTGGTACCTCTTCTCAGTTCTGCCTTCACATCTTGCTTCCTCTGTGTCTGGCTGGCGACTCCTGACTCAGCCTTCCTGTTCCCAGAAGCCTCCTCTCTGCTTATCTGCTATACTATACTTCCTGCCTGGCTACTGACCAATCAGCATTTTATTTATCAACCAAATCAGAGCAACACACATTCACAGCATACAGAAAGACATCTCCAGCAACAATATGTAAGAGTTTATTAACCAAACTCATATATACATCTATTCTTCCTCTTCTCTCTCTCTCTCTCTCTCTCTCTCTCTCTCTCTCTCTCTCTCTCTCTCTCTCTCTCTCTGTATCCTCTTAGACATGTCAATTCACTAACTTTTCTCTGCACTCATAAGACCTTTCAATGTCTGAATATTCTGTGATCTAGGACTTTGTAATCATTGAAAATTTACCACAATACCATTAAGGCAGTGCTATGGTTTGGATAAATGTCCCAAATGCTTGTGTGTTAAAAGATTTAATTCACCATGTGGCACTATGAGGACAATGTGTAATGTTTAGGAAGTAGATCCTTGTGAGAGATCACCAGCTTATTGTGGAAATGTCTTTGAGTGGTATTTTGGTCCACCAATCTGACCTTCCTTTCTTATTTAACTTCTTGCCAGCCATGAGTTGCTTTTTATGTCCCAAACTCTTCAAAACATCAAAGCAGTAAAGCAAGTCAACAGTGAAACTGGACCTCTAATCAATAAATTAAAATGAGTTTTTTCTTATACAACTCAATTGTTACAGATATTTGGTTATAACATCAGAAGACCAATTATCACATGCCCCTTCTTAAGACTGTGATTATGTCTACTGTGTTAAGAAATTAAATGTCTTCTATTTATTTTATTTTATTTTATTATTCCATATACCCTTGTGCATTCCTGTATTGTAATACTTATATCATTATTAAATAGGTTGGCTCTTGGAAAAAGGCTTTGATTCAATAAATTATTATTATTATTATTATTATTATTATTATTATTTGAGGATATCATACAATGTATCTTGATCATGTTCCCCTCTATTCTAGCCTGAGCTCCACCTACATCCATCCTATATCCCCACCCCTATTTCAAGTCCATTTTTATATTTTAGAAGAAATATCTCTCAGCAGATGCCCTGGTACTCTAGGTCTTATAATCCTTTGGCTCCTTCTGCTGAGGTGTTCTCAGGGGCTTAGATATAAAGTTTGTGTTGAAAATGTAATAACTGGATGCAGGCAGTTGATGCTTACATTTTGGCCAATTGTGGACTTTCTATAATACTCTGTGCATGCTGCAGAAAAGAAGCTTTCTTCACCCTTGGTTAAAGCTACAATTATCTATGGATGTAAGAACAAGTATTTAGAATGCACTTAGAGCATATACTGTCCTCTAGTTCCAACCTCACCAGCCATAGGCAGTTGGCAAAGTTTGCAGTTTCAGGCAAGAATTCCTTCTATTAAGCAGGATTTAAGTCCAATTAGGTGACTGTTAATTACCCCAGATATAAGTGCCACTGTTTTACCTTTCAGAATGTCTTGCCATTCTGGTCATCTTTATGGTTCATAGGTTATGGTGTTTAAATGAGAATCCCACCAGAGGCTTACACATTTTCATGCATGGTCCCCCAGTTGGCTGTGTGGAAGGATTAGGACTTGTGTCCTTCTGGAGTAGGTGTGCCCTTGTTGGAGGAGGTGTGTCATTGGAGGTGGGCTTTGAGGTTTTTAAAGCCCCTACTAGGCCACTCTCTCTCTTTCTGTCTCTGTCTCTCCCTGTCTGTCTGTCTGTCAGTCTACCTGCCTATGTATGTATATACAATACATACATACACATCTGCTTGCTGCCTTTGGATCAGAATGTAAAGCTCTCAACTACTACTTCAGTACAATGTCTGCCTGCATGTCACCATGCTCCCTGCCATGATGATAATGGCCCAACCCGCTAAAACTATAAGTAAGCCCAAATTAAATACTTCATCTTATATAAAAGTTGCCTTGGCCATGGTGTATCTTCACAACAATCAAAACCATAATTAAGACATGGGTGTTATGGCTGGATAGGACTAAAACGTGCTTTTCACCTTTGGCCGCTCTTTCTGATACTGTAAGAGCAAATCCCCATGGCAGAGGTTTCTGAGTCAGATCCAGATTGGTTACAGCAAGTCCTTTGTCTGAAGTATGTGATATCTTTAATGATGGGGGGTCTTACCTTCCTCGTCCAGGTAGGCACATAGGGCAATGGCAGAAGCTTATACTGTTTTAGGAGAATTTCGGGTTTCTCTAACCAACAGTTAGAAAGGAGGTAAATCAAGCCTGACAATGAAGATTTTTGCTAGAAAGTTTATGTTTTTTTGTTATTGCTGCTTTGCTTTGAGGGGAACATTGTCTTTCCAAATGGCACAATGCATATACATGTGCATGCACACACGCACGCGCACACACACACACACACACACACACACACACACACACACACATACCACACACACCACTCATATTGAAGCTTGCTCTTTCTATAACTTTTTGTGGCCCTTGGTAGCAACTTTTATTTCTTTGGCATACTAAAAAACAACAAAATATTCTGCTTCTTAAAATCATTTTATCATTTGAGGTACCAGAGTGTTATGTCCACCATGAAAGAATCTTTTTTTTTTAATCAAGAGATTTGTATTCATTTTACATACCAACCACAGATTCCCCTGTTCTTCCTCCTCCCATCCCCAGCTTACCCACAACCCTCCCCTATTCCCACTTCCTCCAAGGCAAGGTCTCCCGTGGGGAGTCAGCAGAGCCTGGCACACTCAGTTGAGGCAGGCCCAAGCCCCTCCTCCCTGCACCAAGGCTATACAAAGTGTCCCACCATAGCACTAGGCTCCAAATAGCCAGTTCATGTACTAGGGATGGGTCCCATTTCCACTGCCTGGGGCCCCCCTTAAAATGGTAATACCTCACAAGAAAATAAGCACCTTGCTTATATATTTTTAATCCATAAATAGAAGAAAGATGGTGCTAACCATATTCATTTTTCCTTCTTATATATTCTACAGCTAGGCCAATTGAAATGTACTCTAGAAAGATTCTCCAATTCCTGTGACACATTGTTGATATATTTGCCGCTAGACCAGTGGGTCATAGAAATATCTATTTATCACTGCTTCTTCTCCAGAGGGCTCCTGCACTGTTGCTTCAGCAGTTTACAGAATAATAGAAATGCCAGTCCTAGACATTGACAAAGGTACATTTTATGCATGGCAATTGAAATGATGGATTGCATTCCAGTTCCACTTATTTAAGCCCACATTTCATACTAAAGCATGCATACATTATATTAGAAAGAAATAACAGAAATCAAAGCAAAACACTACCATAACAGCTAGCTCTAATACATGTCTGCCAATCATAAAGCCACCCATTAACAGAGGAGTAGACCATGTAAGATTGGCTTGTGAATATCTGAGGAGAACCTTTGCAGCAAAATGTCATATGCCCTTTGTTATTTCTATCATACCCAGGCAATTATTATTATTATTATTATTATTATTATTATTATTATTTATTTGTGATGTTATTTTTTAGAAAATAAAATATCAAAACAAACATAATGCTCTCTTGGCATCATTAATGGCCATTTAAATTTATTGAGGTAGGTCCAGACTCCTTTTCTACTATTGTGACTTAATTGGAACAATATAAATGAACTACTGAGTGAGTACTTATTTATCGTAGACATTATATGAGATTAGAATTGCTGACTCTAGAGCCTCTGTATTATTAGGTCTTTCAAAATGGTCTATTAAGTATCTGTAATGAAATACTTTCTACTGCAGCTGATGTTTGACCCACTTCATTCTCTCTTGAAATCACTATCAAATATCTCTGTAAACTATTTTCTGTCTCTCTTGAGCATCTCTCTGCCTTGATTCCAAGTAACTGCATTTTTTCTGCTTCATAGTGGTTTGTACTTTGTTCATTACTCTGCATCTCCCCTTCTTCTTCCATTCCAAACTCCAATCCAAGGGTAAATCCTCTGTTTATTTTCAGTGTCAGTTCTCTATTTCTCCTTCAACTCATCTTTGCATTTTACATCAGATCCAGTTTTATTACCTCTTGCTAGATGGCATTTTTCCATTGCTGTTTCTATCTGAGCTCAATTCGACAACTAACTAGCTTCAGTCCATCCAAGCTTATTGGAAAATTACTTTTTATTTCACTCACATATTAGTGCTTTTGCTAATAACACCTGAAAAATCACAGTCTTGGGCTAAGCCTTGAAACCCACATTCTAATACCAATGCATACTTTATAATTTCTTCCTTGTCATTTTCTACATCACTAAGTCCTCTATCTTCAACAAGCTTTTCTAGCCACGTTGGACAAATCTGATTCTCAACAATTTGGAATTAAATTTTAAAGAGAACATTTCCATTGCTTTATACTATGTTCTCGCATAAACACACAGTGCCCATTTGGAAACAGCATTTCTGTTTACTGGTAACAATATTTTAACAAGAGAATGATTGTATTTGAAAACTTTCCTTGGACTAAGGTTCTTGATATTTTTCAGTGAGAGCTAAGTCAAATTGTGTAGCTATCAGCTCTTTAAGCCATTAACTTAAATTATCATTAAGATTCAACTACAGTATGTGATGTTTTTAAAGTCTGAAAAAAGATTATATCCTCAGTTACATAACTAGGGCTTATCAACATTGAGAAATAATTGAAACCATTCAAATTCTTTAACCATCTCTTCAGGATGAAAGAATTATTTTCACATCAGCAGTTTTATATTGGCTACATGTATTGAATGAACACACTAAAAGCCAAGCTTAATTTGTTCAACTGCAAGAGAATCGTAAGGCTCAGTATTATGAAATTGTATTCAAAGTTTCTCCAATCAGGAGTTTGTCTTCATCTCTAAGTCCTAAGCATAACATCATTATACATCTAGCAAGAACATGTTTCTGTTTAGTTATACAAAAGGGTATGTAACACAGAATATAGTCTACCCCAGCAATGAATGTCATCTTTTTATTACCCCTACAAAGGCAAAAATGATATGAATTTGGGGACAGTTCACAAGTAGAAAGAAAAGTTACAATATGTAACTTTCAGTGTTAAACACGTTTAATATCAAGATATAAATACTAAGAAAATTTTTCCTATTACAGTCTTAATATACAATAAAATAAGAAATATTAAGCATAATATTTTCTCATGGTTTTTTTTAATTATTATCCCAGCATCCAGTTGATTACAAGAGCTGAGTTAAATGAAAGTTTAAATTTCCTGATTGCTCCTTGATCCATGTTCTATAACCATCTATTCTTCAGGAAGACAGCTCTAACACCCAAAAGAAGAAATGCATGTAGGATATTGGATTTGAATATTTAGAACATTAACCTCACATCTACTTCTTAAGAATCTCACCTACAACTTTGTTTAAGTCATTGGGTTTTTTACACATGAAAACTCATACTTGTTAATGACTTCATGATACGTTTAGTGGAAGTTAATTTGAAAAAGCCTTTGTTGTTATACTACCAGGAAAAGCAGTAAGAACTCTCAGGCTTTCTCTCCACCTAACTATGTATAAATGATGTTTATAATTTAAAGAGATACTATGTTTATTCAAATTAAAATAAAATAAAAATTTTGATTGTGAGAAGTACCAGAAAAATGAATAATTAGAATGTAATTTGTGATTTAACTTAAGAGTCTGAAGTTCCCTTCAATGTACAAAATTATCTAAACCTGAAATGAAATCAATTTATAAAACAGTTTTTTCTTGAAAAAAAAATATATCATTTTCTTTATCTCAGCTATTTATAATGCCGGCACAGCTAATGTCATGTCATTATATGACATCAAGTTGAAATTAATTTATTTTCAAGATCCCAAGTGGTTAACTTAGATTGTAAAACATCGGGCTGGAGGGATGCTCAGCCGTTAAAGGCTAGGCTCAAAACCAAAAACATAAGATTGTTAAACAATCATAGATGCTGTCTGACATTTTAAAATTGATGAGTATTTCTAACACTACATAATGCTTGTGTTGCTGTTTAATTTTGTTTAGTTTTAGCTACATCATAGTAATTAATAAAAAAAATGTACATTCAGACAGAGAGTGGCAGGCCTAGTATTAACGTAACTGAAACCTATGGTCTGGGTAGTTATAAGACTTGTTTTTGCTTCCATTTTGGATAATTCTGAAAGTCCAAGATACTAAAGGTAACCAAAGTGTGAATTTATAGAATACAGGAGCAGTAAGGTGAAAGAACACATGTTCCCAGCATAAGATTGTATCAAGTTGGAATTTAGATAAATGGAAGCATCAAGTAACATCTTGTAAGAAATTTAAACAACCATAAAACAAGGTGTAAGTTGATAGTTTTGGGAGAAAGAGAAGGCTCCAATAGGATTTCATTTTATGGTGTTTTTTCTTTGAAGAATAAGATCACATGAGAAGGTTTGGAGTCACAGGACAATCAATAAAATGAGACACTTTCACAAGAATAATCAATATTGGACCAACATCACAGAATAACAAAAGAGGCAAGGACCTGGAAGCTTAAGTAGAAAAAGTCTCACTTAGAAAATAAATAGATGTTGTTTATACCTAAGAAGAAACTGAGGCAGTAGCTAGCAAAGTTTATTAGGTAAGGGGCATTCTGTGCCATTTAGTTAGCATCCTAGTGTGGTCTGTGGAAAATGACAGTGAGCAGCTAATGACAAATCTCACATATAAGAAAGAGATTGGTTAGCATATTAATTCCCAATTCAAGACTGTATTCAGGGCATTAATTTAAACCTCATCATTTAAAATACAGAGATCAATTCTCAATACTCTAAGACTCACTTGTTTAAAGTATTACACTTATTTTAATATCTCAGAGTTGTGCAATCATCATCAAAATGTAATTTCAGCATCTCAACAGCCAAGAAAGGAAACTGTTAACATTTAGTACCCATTTCTTCTCAATCCTGCTCTGTTGTTCCAGCTCTAGGAAATCATTCATCTAATTTTAATTATACAGATTTGCCTATTCATTATATTTCTCATAAAATTTTGATGCAATATGTTGTCATGGGTGATGGCCTCATTCATTCTGTGGTTTTAAACTTTATTCATAGTAGAGTGTTATTTCATAGTATGAATATACCACTTTTATATATTCACCATTGATGGACATTTAGGTTTTATGTAGCATTCATCTTTGTTGATGATACTGATAGGAAAATTATTAACAAGATTATATAGTCATGAACTTCATTTCTTAAAAAACAAAAAAATAAAAAACCCTTAGTGAACTGTAGTGTGACATGGTAACTCTATCTAAAAGAGCCTGCTAGTTACTCTATGATAAATTCTTGAAGTACCATTTATTTATCTTAAAATACCAATTGTACTGTATCCACATTCAAATGTATCTAAACTCAATATAACATTAGTGAGCTGGAACTTCATTAAATATTTATAAACCATGAGATGGTGCATTCACAACAATACAGGCTGGGCAAGCGATGATCATAATTGGCTCTTCTCTAGTTTGAGACCCACTGGGCATATTAACAGTTATACCTCCACAATATAATCATACAGTGAAGTCCTTTGTCCTGTGCCATCAACTCTGCAGTAATAGTCACAGTATCTCCACTTTTATTTGTGTAGGTAGGCATGGGAGAGTGATACAGAGACAGAGAAAGCAGCAGCGAGGTAGACAGTGGGTTGCAAGATGTAGCTTCAGGGAGAAGTCCATGGAAGTGACAGCACCACATTGCTTGTATGAAATGTCTAACCACTATCCTGTTGAATCATGTACATATTTTAAGAGTTTCTCTTTAGGATTTCTTACTGGTTTAAATATCTTCCAGTTTTGTTCTAACCATTATCACTTTATCCCTTTACTCATGTCTCTGTCCTTCCATTGATAGCTAGCTTTTTAATTAGTGTATATTCACACACACACCCTTCGAATTCCTTGTATAAAGCCTCTGCACCCTGACTTCCACCGTGATAATGGCACACCCTCTCCGTGCCCCACATATAAGTCAACATTGTCATTTCTGTTCTCATTTTGTCTTAGTAGGCAGTCCACACAACTGTCCCTTTTTCCCCAACTAACTTCTAAGGAGGTGCTATATGGGGGAGAAGAACCCGTCTTAATATTTACTGTAACTGAGAGAAAATCATTAAAATACATATATTATAAAGAGTTTCTCTTAGAGAAAGGTAAACACCAGCCTACCTGCAAACCCTTCAATAAACCGTGGTAACCTGTCTGAATGATACCTAAGTACAATAGTGCCATAAATGTTGTGGGAGTAAAACCAACCAAGTTCTCAATTGTATTCTAGGCCCACATCCATAAGATGGAACAAATGTCTGACACTTGGGTGGCTAAATACCTGAAATTAGATAGACTATGGACCTCAGGGAAAAAAAACATACTACTGTCCTGCTATAAAAATGTAGCAATGAAATGACTCCTAGCAACATCTGCTATAAACATAAATGAGTATCTTGCTCCACCATCATCAGAGAAGCTTCCTCATACAGCAGATGAGGACAAATGCAGAGACCCACAAGTAGATAATATTAAGAGTAAGAGTCCTTAGAACACTCAGTCTTTTGGGATGTCTCCATCAAATCCCTCCCCTCGGGGATAAAGGAACCCTATGGAAGAGGAGGAGGAAAGATTGAAAGAGCCAGTGGAGATGTGGTGAACACCAAGTAAACAAGGATTTCTAGACACAATATGGCTGACATATATATGAACACACAGAGGCTGTGGAAGTATCTACAGGCCCTGCACAGATCTAAGCTAGATGAAGTCCCAGCCACTTAGAGGAAAGTGGACACAAACCCTCATCTCTAAACTGGCTGCTGTCTCCATTTGATAACAGCCTGCAAATGAAGAATTAGTGTCTCCAATAAAGTCTCACTAGATATACAAACCAACCTTAATGGCAGGCCATGTGCCCAGCAATAGATGGCCAACACAAACAAAGATCAATGGTATTTTTTGGAGGAATTTTTAAATTGCTGTTGTTTCAGTTTTTTTGTCTCATAACGCTTTGTCTAGAGATTTTTTTTTACACCTTGCAGGTCTTTTGTTTATATATTTACAGTTTTTTGATTTTGTGTTTTTTAATGGGTTTCTGTATGTGTCTCTGAATCTCTATGTGTTTCTTGTTCTTTTTCCTTAGTTCTTCTTTTTTCCTGTTTGTTTGTTTATTTGTACTAATGAGAAAAAGAGTGTGGATTTGGGTGAGTTGAGAAGATCTGGAAGGAGTTGGAGGAGGGAAACAATCAGCATATATTGTATGAAAACAAATTATTTTTAATAGAGAAGGGAACTAAGGTGGAATCAAAGAGAATGAAATGGATCCTTGGGAGGACTAAAATTGCATTAAGATTATTGATTTAGTTACTTGTTTACCTCCTCTCATTTTTACAACCTAAAGTATTTCTCCAACTCCCCTTTTAGAATGAGCTACAGTCATGGCAGAGCTGAAATTATCCCACTGTTGCACTAAGTGCCAATCTAGGTTGGGTCTTCTTGTTAGGTGATGGGAGTAAATGTCCAGGCAAATAGTGCCACTGATGGGCTTCACAGTTTTTGAGTGTCTCAGGAAAGAGGTAGCATGGTATAGGGAAAAGTGATTACTCTGTGTTCTCCCTGTCAGTCCAGAATAGACTGGTTTTTGACAGAGGCTCCCTTCAGTCACTTTCCTTTTTTAACACCCCTGTTGATGAAATGAAGTAGAAAAAGATGCATTGCAAAGGTTTCAACACAGTAAATACTTATGACATGAAAAGAGGAAGCATTTGTTTTGGACACTGTAGAAATAAGCAAGTCATCTGTATTTAATGTTGGTTGATAGAGGTGTTCAAATACATTTTTTTCTATAGTCCACTTGCTTTAATTCCTCTGGCATAACATCCTTTATACACAGCTTCAGTTCTGCTCTCATGTCTAGCTCCTTTCTTGCCTGATTTCTCTATATTTATCTACTGTCCCCTCTAGATTCTATCTTAATTCCTTCATCTAGTTCTGTTTCTTCTAGGATCTCATCTTCTAGTTTCTTTCCCTATCAGCTCTTCTCCCGTCTCCTCTCTCTCATCTGGCTCTTCCTCATCTACAGTGTAACTACAAACAACAAATATGTCCTTCCTCCAGTCCTCTGCCTTGCCCACAGTCAGGACAAATCTCTGTCACCCGCCAGTCCCACAGCCGCTCAGACCTGACCAAGTAAACACAGAGACTTATATTGCTTACAAACTGTATGGCCATGGCAGGCTTTTGCTAACTGTCTTTACATCTTAATTAATCCATTTCCATAAATCTATACCTTGCCACATGGCTCGTGGCTTACCAGCATCTTCACATGCTTCTCGTCATGGCAGCAGCTGGCAATGCCTCCCTCTGTCTTCCTGTTCCCTCTTTCTCCTCTCTGTTAGTCCCGCCTGTACTTCCTGCCTGGCCACTGGCCAATCAGTGTTTTATTTATTGACCAATCAGAGCATTTGACATACAGACCATCCCACAGCAGTTGTTATTTAGTATGTGATATTAATTATAGAGCTTAAACCATGGATTTTGTGTCTCTAGCGTTCAGCACTATTTCTTCCATTGGAAATTGTACTGAAAGAAATATTGAGAAACTTTTGAGGAAGATGTTAATCATTGATTGCAACTAGAAGCTTCCCTGTGTCCTGTTGGGTCCTGTAGCCACTCAGACCCAAACAAACAACAGAGCCTTATATTAATTACAAATCATGTGGCCATTGCCTATGGCTCAAGCTTCTTGCTAACTAGCTCTTATAACTAAACTCAGCCCATTTCCATTAATCTATATGTCACATGTATTCTGTGTCTTTACCTGTGTCATTATATGCTGCTCCCAGGAAAGCCAAATGGTGTCTCCCTGCCTCTCCTTTCTCCTTTAACTATCTCCCTTGGATTTTCCTGCCTGGCTTCATCCTGCTCTGCCATAGGCCAAATGGTTTATTTATCAATCAAAGCAACACATATTCACAGCGTACAGATATACCCCAGCACTTCCCCTTTTCTATCTAATCAAAAAGGAAGAGTTTAGCTTTAAAATAGTAAAATTATATATAACAAACAGTTATCAGCAAGAATTACAGTTATTACTAGATATTGTATCTACTCAATTTGTATTTGGCAAAATTAAAGAAAATATTCTATAATCTATCCTATATTTGTGAGTCTAAAATTTCATATCTAATTTGTCTTTTATCATAACTAAGGAAAATTACAATTATAACTAAGCAGTCTTCAACTACATCAAAGACCCCAGAGGGATGTAATATTACCTAAGTAAACAGGAAGTACATAGTAAGCAACATCCAAAATTCTGGAAATGACAGAGACAGCTGCTTGCCTGGACAGTCACCCAAAGTTCCTCTGTAATGTTGAGGCATCTTCAGCCTATAGGCCTAGAGTCTCTCAGTTACTTCTTCCTATGTCCTGTAGAATGAGCTTTACTAGGAGAGAAAACTTTGTGGTCATGGGTAGGAGCATTATCAAGCCTTGATCCTGGAGAGCATTAGTAGAGATATAACACACCAGAAGCAGGGGCCTTGAAGGAAGAGAAAAGAATCTTCTTAAAAACCTGGAGACGTTTCAATTCAAAACCTTCTTAAAAACCTGGAGAGAGTAATTTTCTCCAAGGGACTCTCCCTGGGTAAAATATCTACTCTTAAGTGTATCTGGCATGCCCCAAAGCAGACGGCCAACAGAAGTCAAACTCAATGGCACATTTGGATGTTACTTGTCTCACAATGTTGGTAATGCTATTCTACGAAATTTTTTTTCTTTCATTTAAAAATTATTTATAGCTTTTTTGTCTTTTACCCTGTTTGGATATATAGTGACTTTTATTTATGGCTGGCCATCTATGTCCTCTGATCTCTAGGCAAATTTTATTTATCAACATACAAATAAAATATAATCATATTTCAGCACAAATGTCACCAGGCCTGCATGTCTTCCTTCCTCTGCATCTGGCTGGTGATTCCACCATTCTTCTTCCCAGAGCTCTCTCTGTCCAGATGTCCCAGGTATAACTCCTGCCTAGCTATTGGCCATTTAGCTTTTTGTTAAACCATGTTAAACCAATCACAGTGACATATCTTTACACAGTGTAATAAAATATCTGGCAACATTTCCCCCCTTTTTTTGTTTTTCGAGACAGGGTTTCTCTGTGTAGCTTTGCACCTATCCTAGAACTCACTCTGTAGCAAGGCTGGCCTTGGACTCACAGAAATCTACTTGCCTCTGCCTCCTGAGTGCTGATATTAAAGGCATGCACCACCACTACCCAGCTCATTTCCCCCTTTTTGTCTAAATAAAAAGGAAAGTGTTTTAACTTTAACTGTTATAGTTTTGACATATTAAAACTATATGGAATAATAAAAATTATCTGGTAAGAAATACATTTACAATATCTAGTCCATTTGTTTACATTTGGCAAATTCAGAGAAAATACTCCATTTCTTCATGAGTCCAAAGTTTTGTACCTAATTTACCTTTTATTATAACTAAGGAAACCTATATCTATCTAGTTTTCAGCATCATCAAAGACCCTAGAAATATTCAATATTACCTGAGTAAAAAGGAAGTACAGAACAAGCACCTTCCAAATCTAAGAAATGATAGAAACATATGGCTGCTTAAACAGTTACCCAAGGTTCCTCTGTAACTTTTGGGCATCCATCTTCAGCCTACATGCCTAGGATGTCTGAAGGACTTTTCTGTGAAGCAAGAATTTTTCAAGACTTTCTCAAGTGTTGGTCCTTATCTTCCACTTTGAATGAATAGGATCTCTTGTTCCCACTGCATATGCCAGACAATCTAGCCTGCACAGCTTCCAGAGATCCCCTTATCTCTAGCTTCCATCTCACAGTTGGACTGTTGGGATTAGAGAATCTGGCTATGGAGTCCAGCTTTACCTGGTTTTGGGAATTCAAACTCAGGTCCTCATGTTTTCAGGCAAATGCTTTACCACTGAAGCATCACCTTAGCCTTATGTAGACTATTGTTACAGCCTGCTGTTGGTGAAGAATTACCTTCTTGAAATAGTAGAGAAATGAGGTCTAGATGAGTTGTAAAAAAGTTACTTCAACAATAGAAAAGAATAGGAAACTAGAGAAGCAGAGGTTTATGTCATAAGAAATGGATCTTCAATATTTTACATTTCTAACCAGTGTGATTTACTGATGAATCAAATGCAGAAAGAGAGAAGAAAACATTGCAAAGAAGACTTCAGAGATTGCTTTCTGAGCAAGAAGAAATCACAAGTGGAATTGGACTCTGTGTGTGCTGTCATGGGCTAAGTAGAAGGCATCTATGCCAGGGGAGGCTGAAACAGAGCATGGTACAAAATGAGGTCCAGAAGGCTTGGTGCAAAGCCTTTAATATTAGCACATGAAATAAACAACTTGGCAAAGGCAATTCCTGGCCAGCTCCATGCTGAGCTCCTCTAAAATCAGCTATTGCCCTTGGCCCTGGCACAGAGGCAATGGAGACTTCTCAGTCTTTACCTCCAGTTCTACTTACCACTAGAACAGGCTCTTCAGGAACTTAAGACATGGACACATGGAGTGCTATCTAGAACTGCCTGCAACAGGTATAGCATGTATAGAAAATGTCACACTATGCGAATGAGTCAAAAGATCACATTATGTGAATTAAAAACCCATCTTGGAAAGGGAAGGGAGGAGCTGGTGAATAGAGCAATAATTCCTCACACTCAGGGGCACTATAACCAACCCACTGCCTTGTGCTTAATCAGCATTCCAGCCATTTGTATCTTTTCTCTAGATCCATATTCCTTTCTGAAGGATGGTATATTAAAAACTAGTTTACTTTCCCTTGTTTCTTGAATTTGTTCTTACAGAGTAGGAGTCTTCCTTTTCACAATCTGGATGACAACTTGGGAGGCCACAGATAAATAAAAATCTGTGTAAAATGAGTCTGTTTGGAAGAATCCTGAAGGCCAGCCAGGCCAGTTTATATTGAACTGAGCCAAAGTACTCTTAGAATAAAAAAGAATACATCATTTATTATTACATGAATAACAGATATGAATCAGTATTTTTTTCATCAAACATACAATGATTTTTGTTTCTGTTTTTCTATCTTAAACTCCTTCATGCTTATTTAGTTTACATGAAGAGTATCATGAGATATAATACACCCATAGAAATAAATAAAAGTTACCCTACAAATATCTGAATGTTCAGTTATTGCCTGGTTCCTCCTACAATGTTCAGCCCAGTGTCATCTTTTTTTAAAAAAAAATTCTTTTTCTCTCATACAATACACACCTCCCTCTCTCCACTTCTCCCAGTTTCTCCACCTCCTCTCTCTCCAGCTCTACTGCTCCTTAATTTCTCATCAGAAAAGAGCAGGGATATCAACTGAACAAGGCATACCTCCTTGCTCAAGAGTGAGACTATCACTTTTCTATTCCTTTTGTTTCTCCCCATAGCAAACTTGGGACATATTGACTATATGGACTTCCTATTTTATGATTGTTACTTTAATACACAAGAATGTGTCCAGTATGTAGAAGATGCTCAATGAATATAGGTTAATTAAATTAATGAGGAACACTGAAAATGGGGATAAAACTGACACATCATTTTAAGTTTCAAAGATATCACAAACAGCTGTAAAATGAATAGAAATGAAATGAACAGAAGGTATGAAGCACTCTTGTTTTACTGCATGTGGGATTCAGATTATAGTGCACAGGCGGGAGAGGAGAGACCAATATTTTACCTAATAGTATCCGTGGTGCTATTTGTTGTATTTTGCTCTATATTTTCTTCCTGTGGAATGTGCTTGTCTCCCATTAGTGCTTCATGAATTAACCATAACTGCCACCAATGTAATTAAAATATTGATTGCCAAGAGGAACTGAGGATTCAGCGTTAATTCATTCAGCAAAAACTTATTGAGCTCTGTTATATGCCATTCCTTGCAACACACTCCAGGAATATATATATATATATATATATATATATATATAAAGTAATTATCTTTGTGTACTAAGTTTTGGGTAGAATTGAATTATGAAATAGAGTAGATCATCATTTTATATCTCAAAACCCACCAGATACATTCCTTTCTATGACTAGCACTAATTTCAATATTACTGATTTAACCAGCATATTTAGCAAACACTGTCAGCCTGGTGAGTGAGCTGCGAAATGCCTGTCTCTCGTGGTTTCCCCCAGAGATCACTCCTTGTCCAGGATCTCAGGCTATATTTGGTGAGCACATGATACACCTCTGCTTCTTTGTATCATACTGTCCATTTTCCCTTGATACAAATGAAGGCTAGGAAAGTCTTAGAGACTGATAGTGTCAGTTAGGACTTCTATCTTTCCAGGCACATGTCACTATAACAAAAGGAGTTCTGAGACTAGAAAAGTGAAGTAATTAAAGAAAGGCATCATACAGGGAAGATATAAACTCAAGAGAGTTGTGTATTGTGGCCTTTTCTTGATGAACTCAGTATTAAATCTGGGGATGTGGTTTCAGTTTGCATCATAATGAGGGTGACTTGACAGAAATACTTTATTTCTTTATCTTGCCAGGGTTCAATTAGAAGGCCAGATATGTCCAGTTTCTTTATAGGGGGGTTATATTTTTAGATTTACATATGTTGAATCATCTTTGCATCTCTGGGATGAGTATACATGATCATGGTGGATGACCTATTTGGTGTGTTCTTTGAGGCATTTTTCAAGTGTTTTATTGAGCAATTTTGTCAATGTTCATAATGGAAATTGGTCTATAATTGTCTTTTTTGTTGGGTCTTTATGTAGTTTAGGTGTCAAGGTAACTAGGACCTTGTGAATTGAAATGGACAATTGTCCTTCTGTTTCTATTTTGTGGACCAATTTGAAGAATGTTGGTATTAAAACTTCTTTGAAGGTCTGTTGGAATTCTGTGCTAAAATAATCTGTCCCTGGACTTTTTTTTTTTTTGGTTGGGAGACTTTTAATGACTGTTTCTATTTCACTAAGAACAACAACTAATAAATGGAACTTCATGAACTAAGAAGCTTCTGCACAGCAAAGGACACTGTCAGTTGGATAAAATGGCAGCCTACAGAATAGGAAACGATATTTTTTTTTATTTATTTTATTTTACAATACTATCCTGTTCTACATAACAGCCACAGATTCCCTTGTTTTCCCCTTCCTGCCCCCCTCCCCTTCCCCCCAGCCCACCCCCATGCCCACCACCTCCAGATCAAGGCCACCCCCGAGGACTGAGATCGACCTGATAGACTCAGTCCAGGCAGGTCCAGTCCCCTCCTCCCAGATTGAACCAAGCGTCCCAGGTTTCAAACAGCTATCTCATGAAGCGAGCCCAGGACCTGGTACCACTGCTTAGATGCCTCCCAAACAGATCAAGCCAATCAACTGTCTCACCTATTCAGAGGGTCTGATCCAGTTGGGGGCCCCTCAGCCCATCCAAGTACTGAGGAATCTGGACATCCACGGCTAGGCCCTGGGTGGAGCGCTGGGAATCTAATTAGCGAGAAAGAGGAGGGTTTATTTGAGCGAGAATTGTTGAAACCAAGGTTGGATAAAGCACAGGGACAAATAGCCAAATGAATGGAAACACATGAACTATGAACCAAAGGAAACGATATTTTACCAACTACAAATCTGATAGAGTTAATACCCCCAATATATAAGGAACTCAAAAATGTGATTTCAAGAAAATTAATAACCCAATTAAAAATGGGGTACAGATCTAAACAGAATTCTCAGTAGAGGAAGCTCAAATGCTGAGAAACACTTAAAGAAATGTTCAACATCTTTAGCCATCAGGGAAATGCAAATCAAAATTATTTTGAGACTTCATCTTAGACCTGTCAGAATGGCTAAGATCAACTAAACAAGTGACATTTCATGCTGGTGAGGATGTGGAGTAAGGAGAAAACTCTTCCATTGCTGGTGGGAATGCAAACTTGTACAGCCACTATGGAAACCAATGTGGTGGCTCCTCAGCAAGATGGACACCAATCAATTTACCTCAAAATCCAGCTATACTACTCTTGAGCATATACACAAAGGATACCTCATCCTATCACAAGGGCCTTACTATCATGTTTCTTTGTGTTCTATTAATAATAGCCTGAAATTGGAAACAACCTTGATGTCCCTCAACAGAAGAATGGGTAAAGAAAATATGGTACATTTACACAATGGACTATTACTCAGTTGTTAAAGAAAAATGTGAAATTTTCAGGCAAATGGATGGAATTAGAAAAAAAATCATTCTCAGTGAGGTATTCTAGACTCAAAAAGACAAATATGGTATGTATTCACTTATATGTAGGTATTAGTTGCTAATCCAATGACAACCAAGCTATAATCTATAGAAACACAGATGTTAGATATAGAGTAGGGACTAAAGAGGACAGCTAGATATTGTTAAGAAAGGGAAATAGAACAGCTATTAATGAATGGGAGACTGGAATAGGATGATAAAGTGGGGAGTGGAGGGAAAGGGGTTTGTGTGTGGGGATATGTGAAGAGACAGCTAAAATTAAGGGGCATTTTGAGTGGGTAGTATAGAAACCTATTACAGTAGAAACTTCCCAAAATATATACATATATGAAGGTGATCTAAATGTAATGGCAAGTAATGGGGGAAACTGAGTCCCAGTTGGCAATCTCTTGTCATAAAATGAAATTTCCAGTACCAGAATTGAGTCACATCTATTAGATTTGTTAGGCAAAGGGGTTCCAAGCTCTAGCCAAAACAATGGGTTTCTCTCCACAAACTGACAGCAAGTCCCCATTGCTGAAGATGGCATATACAACAACTCACTGAACATAGAGAAGTTAAACTGTTGCCTACACAGAACCTTCAACCTTATGTTCTAGTGTCTTTGTACAGGAAAGTACTCTGCATGCTACCAAAGGAGAAATGTAAATGCCAATCGAGTCAAAAATACTTTGATCTACAATGGTGTGCTACCTGCAACATATGTTAGGACAATGAAGGCACAAAGCTGTGGAGTAATCAAACAATAGCTGATCTGACTTAATACCCACTGGATGAAGTGGGACCCAGACACTGCTTGGATGACCAAATACAAGGGACTAGGTACCCCAAGTACCTAAGGTAAAACCAAATACTATTGGTATAAAAAAGATAAAGAAGAAAAAAGTGTGGAAGCCCGTTTTTCAGGTTACTCGTGGCTTTACCCAGCAGGTCCTCGTTGAGAGGATGATTGGACCACAGGCCTGAGTGCAGGTGTCTGAGATGGTCTGCACTTGGCTATGCCAGCAGGGAGGTCTTTTGCTCCACTCCTTGGCGTTTCTATAAATACCCTGGGCAGAGACAGTCAGTGCTCCTTGGAATAGGTTCCAGGCCCTGTCGAGGCAATCCTTTATTTTCTATCTGTTTATCTCCCAATCTAAATCCTTCTATCTAATATTTCCTGCTGCTCGCACTCAAGAAAACTCTGGGGGAACTGTAGGGTTGGTGGTAAATGCTGCACAAAAAAGTAATGACAAATGACTCCTAATGTTATTCTGCTATGTGCATAAATCAGTGCTTGTTCAGTCATCATCGCAGAAGCTTCCTCCTGCAGCAAATAGGAACAAATACAGAGACCCATTACATAGAGAGTAAGAATCTTTGGAACACTCAGCCCTGAATGAGATATCTCCATCAAATCCCTCCCCTGGAGCACAGGGAACCTCACAGAAGTGGAGGCAGAAAAAAATATGAGGACACCAAGGAAGTAGGAACCTTTACATCATCATGACTCTAATGCCTTCTCTTGGGCTCTTTTTATTCTGTTGCTTTGTCTTGTCCAAATTCTATATAATAGTTCTTGTTTTAACCTTATACTTTATTTTGTTATTATTTTTTTCCTTTTATTTTACAATACCATTCAGGTCTACATATCAACCACGGATTCCCTTGTTCTCCAGCTCCCGCCTCCTCCCGCCCCCTCCCCCTTCCCCCCAGCCCACCCCACATTCCCACCCCTCCAGGGGCAAAACCTCCCCGAGGACTGAGATCAACCTGGTAGACTCAGTCCAGGCAGGTCCAGTCCCCTCCTCCCAGACTGAGCCAAGCGTCCCTGCATAAGTCCCAGGTTTCAAACAGCTAACCCATGCAACGAGCACAGGACCCGGTACCACTACTTAGATGCCTCCCAAACAGATCAAGCCAATCCACTGTCTCACCCATTCAGAGGGCCTGATCCAGTTGGGGGCCCCTCAGCCTTTGGTTCATAGTTCATGTGTTTCCATTCGTTTGGCTATTTGTCCCTGTGCTTTATCCAACCTTGGTTTCAACAATTCTTGCTCATATAAACCCTCCTCTTTCTCGCTAATTAGACTCCTGGAGCTCTACCCGGGCCTAGCCGTGGATCTCCGCATCCAGATCCCTCAGTCATCGGAGGGGTTTCTGGCACTACTATTAGAGTGTTTGGCCATCCCTTCACCAGAGTAGGTCAGTTCCGGCTATCTCTCGACCATTGCCAGCAGTCTATTGTGGGGGTATCTTTGTGGATTTCTGTGGGCCTCTCTAGCACTTTGTTTCTTCCTTTCTCATGTGGTCTTCATTTACCATGGTCTCCTATTCCTTGTTCTCCCTCTCTGTTTTCGATCCAGCTGGGATCTCCTGCTCCCTCAGGCTCTCTTTCTCTCAACCTTGCCCTTCATTACTCCCACTCATGTCCAGGTTGTTTATGTAGATCTCAGCCATTTCTCCGTCATTGGGCAATCCCCGTGTCTTTCTTGGTGTCCTGTTTTCCAGGTAGCTTCCCTGGTGATGTGAGTAGCAGTCCAGTCATCCTTGTTCCACATCTAGTATCCTCCTATGAGTGAGTATATACCAATATTTCTCTTAGTAGTCTTTCTTTTCTAATAAGAGACAGAAAAGGAATGGATCCAGATGGGACAGGGCTGGAAAAGGACTGGGAAGAATAGAGAGAGGGGGAACCATAATCATGATATAATGCATGAGCAAAGTATCCTTTTTCAATAAAAGGAAAAACATGGGGGGGGGGAAGAAGGCTAGATATGATGTCTGTACTTAAAGCACAAAACTGTCTTATGGTTGCTTATTTAAAAGCTAGCAAATATATCTTGTTGGCTGGTAATTTTCTGCTTTTCATATCACTTCTTGTTTTCCTTTAATTCTTTCCCATTGGCTGTTCCCAGAAAGGATCTACTTCTCATATGGAACATTCTACAAGTCTGATTAATTGATGAAGATGTCAGCAACTGTGGGAAGATTAGAATATCAAAACGTCCATAGCTTAATTACAATTCACCATTGGCTATCTTTAGCCCACATAATAGCCATTGCTTGCACACTTCTGCCTGAGCTAACATCTTTATGTCTATCCTGTGAAATAGTTTTGAATATATTAATAAACCACTTACTTCTACCAACCAAAGGCTAAGAATGTTGTCAGCCAAAGCCATTTAGTACAGATTTCTACACTTTAGGGGAAACCCACCTATCTGATGTTTCTATCTATATGTTTGAAATGAGTCTTGATTTATGATTTTCTGTTCTGGTACTGTACAAATCACATGAAACTGTTACCGTCTTGGAATTGTGTATTTGGAGAAACACAAATTTGCATTCCTAAGTCATGATCCTACACATTTGGCTGCAGAAAAAAAAAAAACAAAACTGTCTTTCAACTCATTCCTGTTATCAGATCAGTTGCTGTTTCACTTGACTATATATTGATTGTATGAGTTTCCCCTCCAAACCACTGTCTTCACAGCATGAATCATTTTGTCACCCATGCACCTGGCTTATAATACCCACCAGGGCTAACATTTATGGAGAACATACAACATGACAGGCACAGTGATAATCTTTCCAATAACATAATGAGCTTGACATTTTCTTAAACTTACTTTGCACATGAGCTTTCATGTCACTTTGTCAGTATTGAACTGCCTGACTCTAGGACCCACACCATTAAATATGAACTATACCTAGAAGTTTCTGCCAGCTTCAATTTCAGCCATTGAATTTTTATCACCAATCACCTTAGTGCTTCTTCTAAGAGCAGCCAAGTTGTCTCAAGACTCTTTCCCACTGAAATATCTAGAGACAATGTGATAGGCTGTGTATGCAATATAAAGCCAATCAGTTCCAGAAATAATCAAATTGACAACCAAAAATAGCCATCACAATCCAACCCTTGTTAATATTCATATCTCCTTGTGTTATGATTATTTTTCTAAATTAAAACAATAACAAGGCCATAAAATGTCAAAATATAACTATGCCATGTACTATTGCAAAAGCATTATATTTTTAACCAGGTTATAATTATGCCTAAAATAATATACATATTATCTCTTTCCTCATACAAATATTGCACTTTCATCTTAACTTTTAAAATATGATCAGACAGACTTCTAATGCACCAATTTACTCTTCTCTAAATAATTGTAAGGCATTCTAAAGTGCATTATGTCACACTGTTATGGCTATTCTTGGCCATCAACTTGACTATATCTGGAATGAACTATAATCCAGAAATGGAGGGCATACTTGTGATCTAGATCTTGAGGCATGAAGACACAGGCTTTTGATATGGATCTTGAGGTGGGATGACACACACCTTTAATCTGGATCTTGAGGCTGGAAGACACATCTTTAATCTGGGTCACACCTGCTGAAAGTCTGCATAGGGCCAGTGTGAGAAGGTTGCATTCCTTCTTAGCCTGCTTAGCCTCACTTTGTCAGCACATCCATTCTTCTGAGATTCCAGCATATACAGAAGACCAGCTGAGATACCCAGCCTCCTGGTTCTGAGCTCATGGGACCTAGATTCTTGAACTTTCCACTCACAGCTAGCCATTGCTGGGAATTTATTCCTAACAGGTAGCAACATTCAACATGCTATTTGTTTTAGTTTGGCTGTTTTTAATATTGGTCTTTTCTCTCACTATTGTGTGAGAGTTTACTAAAACAGAATCTGTAATTTCTCACTGTATCAACTCCACTGTATATGTGAGTGGTTTTAACTGCTAATTTCATACAATAGTTTAATTTCTAACTAGCCAAAACAATGAATTGTAACCTTTAAAATGTTCTTTCTCAAATTTAGATGACCTTTGACTCTCTTATGTTTATTTTCCATGCCCAAATATATATATATATATATGTGTGTGTGTGTGTGTGTGTGTATTCAAGATTGTATAAAACAATAAGCACACAGACACAAACACACACCGACAGAGGCATCGCTCCACACTGAGTGATTATGCTTATGAACTTGAGGTTGTTCTCTTAACTACATGTGGATTTCAAGCTGTGGTGCAAACATACATTATTACTCATGTGATTTCTCCAAGCTGTATTAAGCACCTGTGTGCTAATGCTAAGTCCAAGAAGACTCGTGGCTCTCTCCATGTTTGAAGCCAGCTGCAGAAGTGCTGGCATCCAAAAGTGGCCCTGGCTATGCTCACAGAATGGTAGGGCTTCTTACTGTGGATCAGAATGGACATGGAGCTAAAAAAATGAATTGGCAGTAAAGGGGAAAAATGGTACCCCAAAGACATGATGAAATACACAATTATTATCTCATTTAAACCATCTTACCCAGATGCAGTATCTTTTTCCACCACAAAAGAAGGATGTGTTATCCAGGATACTAGAATTGGGGCTATCAAGAGTATCATTTGTTTTTGCTCTACCTCTAGCAAGATCTGGGACCTCTGAGTAGAGACACACCTGGGAATTCAAATTGTTTCTCAGCCATCCATGAAGCAAGTCAATTTGCTAAAAATAAATTCATGAAATTGAATTACTAAAATTCACTTTGCTACATGATATCTCTGCTAGCCCAAATCTTACTGAAATACTTTGCTAAAATTAGTGATTTAACAAATTTATGAAATTTGATAATTATAATTTTAGCAGATAAACAGTGACTTAAATGCTTTAATAAGAACAGCACAAGAGCTCAAGAAGACATCTGATTTAGGTTGCTACTACTGATACATTATTTTATGAATATTGCATTTTAAATTTTAGTACAACAATTCTAAATATTTCTATTTACTCTTTTCAACATGTACGTTTAAAATTTTATAAGGAAATGCTCAATACATATGTGATATTTTTACACTGGGGCAGTTAATAAAGCCAAGCAGAACAAAATTTTATATTTGTTTTGTGATCAAAAAACAGCACCAGAATTGGTTTGGCAACTTTGGGTGTTGATTTTAGTACATCTGTTGTATCTAGAATTTTTTTTGCCACAATTTATTATGTAAAGCGGTTTATTTTTATTTCTCAGTTTATTTCTATTCCTACAGTCAATTATAGTTACCCCTTTAGGGCATCCAGGCTTGGCTTGCTCAGACACTTCCAACCTTTGATATTGAATCTTCTCCTAATAGGTATCAAGTCGATGCATTGCAATGCTTCTTGTTAGAATTCAATTTTTCAACATTTCGTAAGATGTGTGGGTTTTTTTAGTCACTCTAGTTTGTATCTAAAAGGTTTTTTTTTTATTCTTTATTTTTTTTTAAGATTTATTTATTTATCATGTATACAGAAGAGGGCGCCAGATCTGATTACAGATGGTTGTGAGCCACCATGTGGTTGCTGGGAATTGAACTCAGGACCTCTGGAAGCACAGTCAGTGCTCTTAACCTCTGAGCCATCTCTCCAGCCCAAAGATTTATTTATTTATTTATGTATGCAGTGTTCTGCTTGATGTGTCCCTTCAGGCCAGAAGAGGGCCCCACACCTCATTACAGATGGTTGTGAGCCACCATGTGGTTGCTGGGAATTGAACTCAGGACCTCTGGAAGAACAGCCAGTGCTCTTAACCTCTGAGCCATCTCTCCAGCCCTGTATCTAAAAGTTTTTTAATGTTAAGTGTTTTTTAATACTTTTTAAATTTAATCATATCAACTACAATATGTTATTCAGGGAAATTAATTGTAATTCTAGACTAAATTTTTAATTATAACTAACAAGAAATATGCATATATGTATACTAGATGGGCACAGAGATATTTTATATACATACTATTCTATACCATTAATGATCATTCTTAACCAACAAATCATTTGCAGCATTTTATAAGTACACTGGGTGAACTTCAAAATTTTAATGACTTACCACCTAAATGGCATTTTGGATGCTGAAGGTGTGTCTCAGGATTTAAGGACACTTGCTACTCTTACAGAGACCCAGGTTTCGTTCTAAACAACTATACAACCATGCATAGCTCCAGCTCCAAGGGATCCAGTGGCTTCTTTTGACCTCAGTGGGCACCAGGCATGTGCACATACACATCCACATCTAGGCAAACATTCAAGCTCATAAAACAAAAAATGGTGGTCAAGGCTGGTGATGTAGCTCATTGGTATTGTGTTGGCATTGCATGTTCAAGGCTCTTGACTTGATCTTCCCCATTGCCAAAAATATGGCTTTAACAATTTATTTTGTTTGAATTGGCTACTCATTAAATTAACTTATATACAATGACAACTTCTGTGAATGCTTATAACAACAGCATTGCATATCAAACTATGTCCATGAAGCCTGGTTGCAGTGGCCCATAACTTTAATGCCAGCACTCACAAGGCAGAGGCAGGTGAGTTCAAGGTCAGTTTTGTCTATAGAAGGTACTTCAGGGAAGTTAGGGCTACATAGAGAAAAACAAAAACCAGACCAAAAAACAAATAATAAAACAAAACAAAAGAATATGTCTGTGAATCACAACAGGGAAAATTGGTCAGGACTGGGTATCTGATTGCACATGGACAAATCTGTCTTTAAGACTCAAATTACTTGGACCCACATCATGGATTTACCACCTGTCCTGTGGTGGCATGTGTAGTTATGGAAGCCAGGTGTACTAAAGGAGACACACCAACAAGAGGAGGAGAAAACTAACTTGGAAAAAATTAAGAAGACAGTCAAATAGCGTAGCCTATCAGAAAAGGGTGGGTAACACGTCTTTAAGTCACTGAGGCATGCTTTAAATGGGGATCTTGAGTTTCCTCTGCTACATATTTCCTTTGTGAAATGCTGCCTTCCACAGCCCAAAACAAAGGAACTGGCTACTGATGAACTGGAATCCCCAAAGCTTTTAGTTTGAATAAGCCTTTCATTTTCTGATACTGTCTCAGGTATTCTGCCATAGTGATAGGAAGATGACCAACATGCATCTTCAGATAAAGCTCAGGCAGCCGACAGACCACTAAGCATATTATAAAATAATCATAGTCAATAGGGCTGCTACTGATTCACTGAGTTAAAAACACAGCTGTTTCCAGTTATTGGATAATCTAAATATTTTATAATATTTTCCTAGCAACTCTTGCACAGCAAGAGGTGAAGAATATACTGAGAATACAGAAAAGCGAAATAAGTTTTCGCTAAGAGGGAAAAGAAGCATGCATACATTGTTTAAAATTATGGCAAAAGATGCAGAATTCTAATCTAGACCAGAGGAGGAATGTATTCCTTTGACTATTTTTCAACAACATTTCTATTGGCAAATTAATATTTTACATTATAAGGCAACTCTTATAGTTCATGATAATGAGAATCTTATTTCATTATTCATACTGACATGTGTTGGTAAATAACTAAGTGTTCACAATGTCTTTCTATCCAAATAATTACAGATATTGATAGGAATCAAGGTAAATCTTCTGACTAATGTAAAAAAGTAAGTAAAAATAAGTTTCCTAATAGAACTAGACAGTTTTTAATCTACTGCTCTGTAGAGCAGCATGGGTTTATATTCATTGCTTTTCCTTCACAGTTGCTGACTGATGTTCAATGCCTATGAGCTCAATTATATGGACATATATATTAACTTAATCCTGTGTGAAAGAAATCAAAGAACAAAGCCAACAGATTCCCAGGGTGCACAGCAGCAGAGGACTGTTTCTTACTAGGTTCTTTCAAATGACGGCAGGCCTCTGTGCCAACAGGAACATACCTTTTCTTGTATAAACATCCACAGGACCATAGTTCCTATGAGGAAATTCACTTGCCACAATCAACTAGGCTTACATGAGTCTGTAAACTTTGAGGTTTTTTCAGTTTAGTGTAATTTTCATGATTATAAGATGTGAACAGTGTCTTCATTTAAAAATATCTATAAAATGTATCAATGTTGAAACATTTTCACTACAATGTGACACAGCATTTTTCAAATGATAATGCCCACTGTAGTCCACAGTACAGGGAAATGGATAGAGATATATGTACAAATATATCATATATCAAGAAACCTAAAATATCTTCACATATGCAACTCTAAGTATCCCACTACTAATTTGTGCTTTAAAAGCAACCATGAATACAGAATATAATCTGTAATAGAAAAATTATAAAAAATGCTTCATCACATTGTGAAATCAAAATTGTTGGCAGTATCCTAAACATCAGACAAAGGAACAACACAGAGATTAAAGATAGTGGAATGACTTTTAGTACATAAAATGTTTTGAAAATTATTTAATAATGTTAATTTGCATTGAATATTTAACTATCGATATTCTACAATAAATATAATGAATGCTTTAATAAACAGCCATATAATAAGACTATGAATATAAGAATATATGCAAACACATATATGACAATGTTGTACCAACTTTTCTAGTTCATCTCTGTAAATAACCAGATATTGCCAAGAGGCAATAACTGCCTGTGGTCGCCACCAGGCTGTGGACAAGAACACTTTCTCCTTATCTAGTTGGATATAGTTCTTCACCTGTTGACTTTCTTCTTGCAATGTCTCTGTGAGGTACTTAAACAATGCTCTACAGTTTGTTGTGCCTCCTTTCTCTCCCACCCCATGCCATGTTGATGATTTCCCTATTTCTCCATGTTTTTTTTTTTTTTTTTAAGTCTGATTCCCTACCCCATGGTGCCTCTTCAAAATGTTGCTTTGTCCTATCAGGGGTCATGGTTGTCTAGTTCGGGCATTTCATTGAGTCCAGTTTACTCATTTGACTAGTTCATTTGCACTGAACATCATTGAATTCCATCTCAAACTGGTTTTTAAGTTTCCAGTGAGGATTCATAGGCTGTTTTATGTTTATTGCATGACATGTAATAGTAAGTCCTCAAGATGCCTCTTCATATCCAACTCCACCTGGTTCCTGCAGGCCTTGCCTTCAGTGGCATATTTTTAGTAACACATAGTTATGGAGTTTACTTTTTCATTTTTTATGTTTTTTTTCCTCGCTGAGAAGATATTTCTAAGTTGAACACAGTTCTAATTTGTTGAAATACAGACAAAGACATCACTGTCAACATTTGGTCCTTCATATATGAAAAGAACAGCTTGTTTATTGTCTGTTTGCTTACTATGTAAGCACAGCTGAAGGCTTATCCTTACCAATTAGTGGGAGCAGCTGAACTCTGCACGCAGACTGTTTATAAATATATAAATAAAAACAATTAGAGTTATTGTGCTGACAAATTGAAAGCACATCTATGCTGGGTTCTGTGTAGACTTTGTAATCCATTATTGAAGATAAAATCTACAGAAAACTTTCAGCACAAGCTTCAGTAGAAAACTAATGTAAAGAATGCTATGTAGGTAGATGGCAGAAAATGTAGAAATTTTTTAGTGTTATTGTTTTCAACAAATATAATTGAGCCATATCATGTAACACTGTCCTAGGACCTTACTGTGTAAAGGGGTGTGGTCCCAAGGACTTGACATTCTCTGAAGAGAAAGTTATATATTTGACAAATAAATAATTGGAATAACCAGGGAGTATAATCAAGAAAATGGGATAAGGAAATAGAAATCAATGATATTGTTATGAATGGTATTATCTAAAAGCTTTTCAATGCCTTCAATGATTGGTACGTAGTAAGCTGATTGCTTCTTCTACTTTTTTCCACTTACGTCCTCACTCATCTACACACACAGGCTCCTTTCTATTCCTCAGACACCTCAGGAACTTTCCTCATCAAGGTTTCAAACCAACTACCCACATCTTGGAAATTGTTTCCCCTACCGAGGACTGTCATTTCCTTATCTTTTCCTATGGGAACTTCTTAATTAGCTCCTGTCTGACTATCCTCAATTTTGATGACTGATTCTCTTACCTTAGTCTAGTCTTTCTTTTGCTTTCTATGCTGATTTTAAAAAAATCCATCAGTTAATTTAATTATTGAGATTCATTTTTTCAGCTTCTATCTGTTAAACTGAATGGGAAATAAATGTAAATGTTTGTCTCGTTACTTCCTAGATGAAGAACATAGGAGCATTGTTATTACAGGTTTTAACCTGCC
The DNA here is from genome assembly GCF_004664715.2 of Peromyscus leucopus. NCBI lineage: Eukaryota > Metazoa > Chordata > Mammalia > Rodentia > Cricetidae > Peromyscus > Peromyscus leucopus. Next base: position 647,019 of record NW_023505092.1, on the reverse strand, counting down.
ACATTATGAAGTGTCTTCAAAGGGACTTTAAAGAACCTGAAGATCTTACAAAAAAAAGTTTATAGTCATCTATTTTGAAGAATTAATTTATGTGCTGAAATCACCCTGGTGATACTACCTAAGTACATAAGAATGTGAGCATACTTGGAGATAACCTTTCCATGGACAATCCAGTCATAAGTAAGAATTTGGGAACTACCTAGTCCAATAGGATCAGTGTGCTTTTTCAAGGGGAACTTTTTGCACTGACATGTTCACGGGAGAATACCATGAGAAAAAAAAAAAAAGACAACCTGCAGTGATGTTTTTAATAAACTTGGGAACACCAGTAATTGCAAGCAAAAATCTAGGAACTGGGAAAGAGTCGTAAAATAACTTCTGTGTGGTCTTCAGAGCAGGGAAACTGTGTTTATATCTTGTTTTCATATTTCCAGCTTCAAATCTGTTAAGATCACCTATTTCTCTTTAGTTATCTGGTTGGCCTTACTTTCTTAGAGCAGTTGTCATAAAGTACACAGAAAACATGGATGAGAAGTTACAAAGATAAAAATGGGAAACTGTGGAGGATATAAATGATCACCAAGTTTGTGAAAGAATGGTCAAACATTAGACTTTCAGCAGTTTGTAATTAATATTTAAAATGGAAGTAGAGTGAATTTGTGTGTTAAAAAGCAAAAACAACAACAACAAAAATACTGGCAAATTTGAAGATTTTTTAACAGAGAGATAAATGTAGAAGTCAGAAAATTAGGAAAAAACCATACTTATTTCTTTATATTATTTCCTTTGATTTAATGCATTAAATTCTGCTCTGATTTTTTATTATTATTATTTCTTTCTTACATTTAGGTTTTGATTTGTCCTTGCTTTTCCAAATTCTTGAATTATATCGTTAGTCATGTACTTTTTCTCTTCCTAGATTTTTAACTTAGAGCTATAAATTTGACTCTTAGGACTGCTTTCATCAGAGGTCAGAGGTTATGTTTTCATTTTCTTATAATCCCAGGATTTATTTGGTTTATTTCCTGAGTTCTTTAGATTATTCATTCTATAATGTGTTTTAATATCGATGAGTTTAACTGATTATGATTCCTTTGCTGTTGATTGTAAGCTTAATTGCATTATGGTCAGAAATAACATTTGGAATTGTTTCTTATTTACTGTATTAGTTGTTATTTGTTTTGTGTCCTAGTATGTGGTCTCCTTTAGAGAAACATCCATGGGCTCCTGAGTAGAATATACATTATTTAGTGTTTGGAGGAGATATTCTGTAGCTATCTGTTAGATCCATTTGATGTGTGATATATGATGTTGTTTAATTCTGATGTTTCTCTTCTTATTTTTCTCCAGCTGATTTGTCTATTGGAGAAAGTGTGGTTAATCTTTTGTCTTTAAATCCAGTAGTATGTTTTTTATGAAATTGGAGGATCCAGAGATTGGTGCCTATATACACAGCTTACAATATCTTCTTGGTTGTTTCCTTGATCATAATAAAGTGTCATTTCTCTATTCTGATTAATTTTAACTTGAAGTCTACTTTATCACGGAGTAAGATAGTGGCAAATGATTGTTTCCTAGTCTCATCATCTTGGAATACTTTCTTCATCCTTTTATTCTAAAGCAGCAACTACCCTTGAAATTAGGGTAAGTGCAGTTATATAAGTAAGAGCCAGTGGGGGGATAAAGGAGGAAAGGGTAGAGGTAGAGGTGGGATGTTAAGAGTTTAGTCAAGAAAATCCATAAATCTTAAACATTGATGAACTACATCAGAGGCAACTAGTAAAACATTAAGTATGTTTTTCCCCCTTAGGAAAATGGAAAAATAAATCACTAGGTTTACAAAAATATAGCCACCATGATCTAAGATGGGAAGGGAAATAAGCTTTAGTCAGTTTTGACATTACTGTACATAGGATATGGTTAGAAGTTTACAAATTGGCTTGGAGGTATTTATGAATTTGTTCTAGATAAAAATGTGAGAGAAGTAGCATTTCAGATTATTGCCTTTGATAATAGGAAGGATGATAGAGAGATTCATTCAACATTGTATGAGGAAGTGGCTTGGAGGACAAGCATGGCCCAGGTGTTCTAAGATTCCCACAGCAGTCAGTCAAGATCCTCACAGGTTAGTCATGACACATTTCAATATGCCCAAATGAAGAAATAATAACTCTGTAGTTTAAGAAGAAGCTTTTAAAATTGAAAACACCAACAGCCTATTGGGCATGGTTCAAGAATGACCTACCCATGACCTAAGCAGTAAGTTTTATTTATATTTCCAACAGATGCTTACCCTGTAAATAAATAAAAATGCCAAGAGAAAACAGACTCAATGTTTCTGTCTAGTATAAATAGTTGATCTCAATTTTTGTAAATTTTATTGAAATATATAAAGAAAGAATGGGTGTGCAAAAATTTCTTAATCATTCAGAGTAAAAATAAAAAGTGTGAGAGAGACTTGACTCATACCACTTACTGTTATAATGTGATATTTGTAACAGGAAAGTTATGCCCTGAAATGCCACAAGAAAGGCAACATTAACATTTCCTGCAGACAGTAAATAAAGCTAGTGAATATTGTCTGGTACTTATGCTTAGAGATATTGATTCATTATTCCAGTCATGACATACAACTTTAATTGTAGTACAAAGAAACTTATCATCTTAAAACAAAACAAAACAAAATAAATAACAATGGAAGACGATGAAGAATGAATAATTAGAAAAATAAATTGACAGTTTGAATCTCAAAATCTAAGATTCATCTCTTTCAGCTGTGTGATTTTGAAGGGTTCTGTACTCTTGTTTTCACCCAAGGACTGTAAGCTAGAAGATAACCACTATACAAAAGGTTTACAAAGTAGCTTTTAAGAGAATGAAATACTCAGCCAACTCATGAGCGATTGCAAGCATGGCTTCAGTGTCAACACATTTCCATGCTCCTGCCATTTGGTCACATATAGAAATTGCTTACCATAATATTATTTAGCCAGTGGATTATTAGCATATTTGACGTAAGCAGGAGTCTGGGAAATTACTTCAGATTGGCATTTATATCCTTTGAATTGCTGACACCACTGTAAGAACATGTACAAACTAGTCTAAAAAGGGATAAATGAAAAGGGCTGGGGAGATGAGTTGATGAGTGAAGTGCTTGTCACACAAAGCTAAAGAAGAGTTCAGATTCCTAGAACCCATGAAAAACACCCATTGGAAGTGGAGGCCTGCCTGTCACACAAAGCTACGTAGGACTTCCTAGAGGGCAAGCTGGCTTTCTAAACTAAACGAGTGAGCTATGGTTCATCAAAGGACCCTCCACATAAAATGTAAACTGATTGAAGATGACTTTTCTTTCCTCCCTCCCTCCCCCCTCCCTCCCTACCTCCCCCTCCCTCTTTTCTTTCTTCCTTCCTTCCTCCCCTCCCTCCCTCCCTCCCTCCCTCTCTCTCTCTCTCTTTATTTCTTTCTTTGTGTGTGTGTGTTTTGAGACAGGATTTCTCTGTGTAGCCCTGGCGGTCCTGGAACTCACTTTATAGACCAGGTTGGCCTTGAACACACAGCGATTTGCCTGCCTCTTCCTCCCATGTGCTGGGATTAAAGGTGTGCACCATCACCACCAGGCCTGAGAATGGCTTTCATCATTAGCCTCTGGCCTCCACATGCACGAACATATAATTGCCTGCTTACTAACATTAACTTGTACCCACAGACATGTGAAAATGCATGCAGGAATCCATGTCTATCACACACAAATACACATGCAAAAATTCAAAACATTAAAGGGACATATTTTACACGAAGCATAATACCCTTGAAAAAATACACAGCTAGAATAGATGAACCTTAGATTCTTTTTTTTTTTTTTTTTGGTTTTTCAAGACAGGGTTTCTCTGTGTAGCTCTTGGAGCTGTCCTGGAACTCACTTTGTAGACCAGAATGGCCTCAAACTCACACTCACAGAGATTCACCTGCCTCTGCCTCCCAAGTGCTTGGATTAAAGGCATGTCCCACCACTACCCTGCTGAATCTCAATTCTAAGTAAAGATTTTATGATTTCAACTGTCAATGTATTTTCTGTTATTCATTCTTCACTCTCTTCCCTGTTTCATATCACACGGACAGACTTAATCCAAGACTCAGTGTTGAAATGGAATGATATGACAGGCTTCATATGGGTAGTAGCTAATATTGTGTATGTATTATAAAATTAATTGAGAGTATAAATAATTATAAGATTAATGAATATTCAGTTCATAAATAAAATGTTATGTACAACTAGAATAATAAGCAAATTTCATACCTTCTAGAATAGTAAAAAATTATTTCCCAACATACTTAAAAATATTGAGGTAGGATATTAAGTACTGTTCAATTATTATTTAATACTAAAAAGAATGTTACTGATGAAGCTTAATAATTAAAGGTATCTCTGAAAAAAATTCTAAAATAAGATTTTAAAGAAAATGATATCCTGAACTCAAATGACTAAAGGGAAATGTCTAACCAATAACTTTTATTGTTACAAGTACATAGTAAATATGTTATTAATTATTCATAAAATACAGTGAAATTGAGTAATAAAAACTGCATATAACTTGTTAAATATGGTAGAAAATGTATTAAAATATGAGATGATTGCCTGGAACTCGCTGGCCACATAGGTCAGGGAAGCATGTAGGCTATCTGTAGATCTTCACCTCTCCAGCTTAGTCTCACTACTCAGAGGACCAAGCAGACCTCATAACAGGCTTCTCAGTCTCCTCCAGAGATCAGGCCACAAAGACAGTTTTCTAAGACTGAACAAGCAGTTTTCTGAAAGAGCCATGAACAAAGGGCAATCAATCTCCAACATCCTGACAGCAAGGACAAGGAGGCCTGATATGTGCAATATTAGGTCAGTCCAGGCTTAAGCCACAGTCAGCAAGCTCTAGGTAATAACCAAATAAGGACAAAGCCTGAGATTTGTCCAGGTCTGCCCCAAAATGGAATAACTGTAGCCCTGACCAGCCTTACCAACCCTAGCCAATTAGAATATACTAATATAATTGCAACTTGCTTAAGCCAATAATATCTAAAATGATATAACTGCGCTAGAACTCCCCTCGGCTGTGCCTAAAAGGAGCCTATGAGCTCTGGAATACTGAAGCTTTCTTGAGATAATCAATACTCTTGCTGATTGCATACGTGGTGGTGGTTTTTGTTGGACTTCTCCAGGACCCTAACAACCAGTAGCTCTGCAGCAGACCACCTGTTGTGGGCCCTCTTACTTTCCACCTCATCTCAAGCTGATCCAGTAAATCTTCTCCTTCCCACCTTCCTTTTCCATTCACTCATCCCCTTATCCAAGCTCCCATCTACAGCAGGCATTCCTCAGGAACCTATCAGCTAGCTGGCCAGGAAGCAAGGAGGCTAACTGCAGATCTTCACTTTTCCCTTCTCTCCTCCAAATCCAAATCCCTAGTCTCACACCCAGCTCTGTAGCAGACCTCCTACGTGCCCTCCCCTCCCTTTCTGCTGCCATCTCCAGAAGATCCTTTGCAGATCTTCTTCTCCAACTGTATTCCTCACTCATTCCTTTGTCTCAGTCCCCAATTCCAGCAAGCATTCTCTGGGAACCCACTGGCCAAGTCTGCCAAAGAAGGAAGGCAGTGCCAACATGGCAAGTAGGTGAACTTCAGATCCTCACTCTCTTTCCTTTCCTCCAAATCTAGTATCACAGTTTCATCCCCAGCCCTAGGGGACTACATCACTTACTACCCCAACTCCCAGGGGACTAAAGGAGTACCCGGCTTCCAGATGGACCCCTCCAATGGACCCCTTTCACTCTCCCCTTCTAATCAATCCATATTCCTAAGTATCATCTCTCAATGCCTAGAAATACTTTGTACCTGGGCACCCCTGTAGCCACACCTGCAGGATCCCAGAAGGATTCCCTACCAGTCAACACACATCCAGCAAACTCCTAAGAACCAGAGAGAGCATCAGAAAGCAAAAAACAACATTCCCACCCCCCAAAAATAAGACCAGACATCAGGACCTAGAATTAAAATCAGCCAAGACCCAGATGTCGAGATACCTCTAACTTTCCTCTAGACACCAGGGTAAAAGCACAATCAATACCAGGCAGAACAGCATGACCCCACTAGAGTCCGATAATCCTACTACAATAGGCCCTGTGAAATGCAACAGAGCTGAAACACATGACAAGGACCTTAAAATAACCTTTATGAACATGACAGAGGCCATAAAGAGAAAATAAATAAATCCCTTAAGGAAATCGATGAAAACACAAACAGTGGAGGGAAAAGAATAAAAGAGTTCAAGACCTGAAGGTGGAAACAGAATCAATAAAAGGAACCCAAACAGAAAGAAATCTAGAAATGAAAAATTTAAGAACTTGAACAGGTAGCTCAAAGGCAAGCCCCCCCCCCCAACAGAATATAAGGGATGAAAGAGAGAATCTCAGGCATTGACAACAAGATAGATGAAATGGATACCCCAGTCAAAGAAAACATCAAATCTGAAAATCTCCAGGCACAAAACATCCAGGAATTCTGGACACAATGAAGAGACAAAAATGTATAAATAACTAGGCTCTCTGGATACAGGAGACAGTTGATTAGCTTGAACTGTTTGGGGGCCCCCAGTCAGGGGGATCGGGATCCATTCCTGGGACATGGGCTGGGTTTTTGGAGCCCAGGACCTAGAGTCTGACACTTTGCACAACCTTGGTGCAGCAGGGAGTGTCTTGGACTTTCCTCAGCCGAGTGTGCCAGCTCTCTTGACTCCCCGTGGAAGACCTTGACTTGGGAAATGTGGGGATGGGAGGTAGGTTGGTGGAGGGGAGGGAGACCGAGGCTGGGGTTGGAAGAGGGAAGAGTGGGGGATCTGTGGTTGATATGTAAAGTGAATAGAAAATGTCTTAATAGTAAAAAAAAAAAAAAAGGAAAAATAGAGGAAGGAGAAGAAACCCAGTTCATAGGCACAGAACTATTTTCAACAAAATCATAGAAGAAAATTTCCCTAACCTAAAGAAGCAAGGTATAAGAAGCACTCAGAGTACCAAATAGACTGGTCCAGAAGAGAATTCTCTTTGGAACATAATAATCAAAGTACTAGATGTACAGAGCAAAGAAGATTATTAAAAGCTGCAAGGAAAAAAGACCAAGAAACATATAAAGGCAGACTCATTAGAAAAACCCTTGACTTCTCAATGGAGACTTGAAAAGCCTGAAGGGCCTGGACAGATATTATATAAATGTTAAGAGACCACAGATACCATTTCAGACTATTATATCTAGAGAAACTTTCAATCAGAATAGATGAAGAAAGACATTCCAAGATAAAACCAAATTTAAGTAGTATCTCTATACAAACCCAGATATACAGAAGGACCTAGAAGGAAATTTTAACCTGAGGAGGTTAACTGTTCTCAAGAAATGCAAGTAATAAATAATTTTAGGCCAAGCAAATGAAAAGAGTTGCAAAAAAGCACATCACAAAAGCAAAATAACAGGGATCAACAAACAATGCTTACTGATATCTCAACATCTATCCCCCTCCAAAAAAAAAAAGATACAAATTAACAGAATATATGTGAAAAAAGGATCCATCCTTCCACTGCATCCAAGAAAAACACCTCAACATCAAGGGCAGACATCACCTCAGGATAAAAGTATGGAAAAAGCTATCCCAAGCAAATGGACCAAGAAACAAGCCGGTATAGCCATTTTACTCTCTGAAAAATTAAACTTCAACCCAAAACTTATTAGAAGATATAGCGGAGGATATTATGTTCTCAACAAAGGAAAAATCCACTAAGAGGACATCACAATTCTTAGCATCTATACACCAAACACAAGGGCACCCAAGTTCACAAAAGAAACACTTACAGCCTAACTCACATATTGACTCTCACACACTGATAGTGGGTGACTTGAAAACCCACTCTCACCAATTCAAGTAACTGACAATATATAAATTTACTTAAACAAAATGAACAAGAACTTTACAGGGTAACTAATTTGCAAAAAAAGGACTCAAATACTAAGCCTTAAGAATCCAATAATCGCCGGGCGGTGGTGGCGCACGCCTTTAATCCCAGCACTCGGGAGGCAGAGCCAGGCGGATCTCTGTGAGTTCGAGGCCAGCCTGGGCTACCAAGTGAGTTCCAGGAAAGGCGCAAAGCTACACAGAGAAACCCTGTCTCAAAAAAAACCAAACAAACAAAAAAAAAGAATCCAATAATCACTACACAAATTAAACACAAATATTAAAATTTATTACAACTTTTCCTCCACAGACATAATTACAGGCACTATGATTTCATATGCACATTTAGCAAAACTTAAAGAATCTGAGAACCCTTATGTTATCTCAAAAAGTAAATACAGGATAAATGTTTTTCAAGCTACTACTGCATGCAACTACTCCAACAAAGTGACAACAGGACACGGGAGTTTAAAAAGATAACATTGTAGATCAATTCCACTTACAACTGAGATACAAATGCAATACATGAAATATAACTTTACCTAAATTATGGTAGTAATTTAGAAAATTATTCTAACATCAAAATAATATGCTATTTGTACCATAATTCTTGCACTTCTGACCTCAATCTGCCAACATTATAGAGAAATTGTAAACACACATACGGAGGTTGACCTTGCTTTTTGTATAATCCTGTCAACAGCTTCCTGTACAGTCACTGCTTTGAAGTATTTGATAATTGGCTCTGATTTTAATAATCAATAGTGTTTTGAAGCTTTTCTTATATAGTGTCTAACTTATTCTCAAAACAGTCTGAGCATGAAGCAATATTGTAAAAATCAGGATCTTACTGACAATTGACAATTAGAGGAATGGTTTTGATGGACTACACCATGTCAATTACCTAAACTTCTAAAGTGTAGAATGATCTTCGTAGTACTTGGTTTTATATTTTCTCCTAAACCCACTCACCTATTGTCATCTTTGTTTTAAATAATAACACATCACTACCTGTCACGGCTGCACACAGAAAACACAGGCAAATTTACTAATATGCAATTCTAGAGGCAGAGTTTCAATAATGAACACATTACACCTTTAGCGTTATGAATATGATAATTTTGCCATAAAATCAGGCAAGAAAATCTTGTTTTATGTTTGTAAATAAATGGGCAAAACAAATCTTTTGGAACAAATAAATACAACTGGATAACTAGCAAAGTATTCTGCATAGTAAGCATACCTTCTGAGATCAAGGTTCACGCTCCTATAAAACTCACACTATGAAATATAGGTACCCTACTGCATAAAGTCACTACTAAAACAGATGTCCATTAATCTCTGCTCTACATGAACTCGTGTTATCACTTCTGAATAATAAGTAGTCTGGCACTGTGTCATAAAGAAACATCTCTATACTGAGTCTTTACTCTTTATTTGAAAGAGAAGGAAAGTTCATATTAATATAGCAACTAAATTTTCTGGGCATGAAATGGTATCTTTAATCAATGAGATATTTGAATCTATAAAGCCATTGATCCCCTTACTGTTTCTCATGCACAGAGTGTTTTGAAGCTGTGTGCCTTTGCTTTTGCAGTACTGTGGTTTATATTTGGATCTGTAAAACATGGGTAGTCTTAGCACACCTGAAAGGAAACAAAGTAAGTCATTGATTGGGTATTGTATAACTAATTTTCCTTTTCATATATTTGTAATTCTCATCCTTTCTGATTTCTAGTCATAATTAGTCATCTACATTTCTATCCTCTCTCCCCTTCTCTTCCTTTTCATGAGGTCTTATACTAAGGATTACTGGTGATCAATATTAGCCACATTTTATACATTTTCAAAATTTCCCTGCTCAGAGAATGGATGTATCTGGTTCTTGCAGTGAATTATGGGTAAAGATAATATATTTATCTCTGAGATCATGGATATGTGCTTTGTTCTCCCTACAATTATTTCCTCTGTCTGCCAACCAAATACTCTTATTTACAGAAGACTATGGAATGATAACATGAAATTAGTCTTGTTTTTATTTCATAAATTGATAGAAAAGATTTTTTTTGGGGGGGTGGGGTTTGAGACAGGGTTTCTCTATGTAGCTTTGTGCCTTTCCTGGAACTCGCTTTGTAGGCCAGGCTGGCCTCAAACTCACAGAGATCCACCTGCCTCTGCCTCCTGAATGCTGGAATTAAAGGCATGCACTTAAGGAGGATTCCTGGAAGAGATTTACAACCTGCAAGAAAATATAAAATGAGTGGCAAACATATTTTTGGTAAAGAGAATGAGACACTTGTACATGTTTGTTAGAGAAAATAATGCATAAACTACACTTCCTCTTCTGTGTCACTTTAACTTTTAATGTTATGTTTGATGAGTTCCCTGTATCATGAACAGTGCATTATAGACACAGGGATGAGGTGAGGCTGGGCCCCTGTCATAAGAAGCTCCACAAGACAGTGTTGAGTAAACACAAAACCATGGGTTGCTTACATTTGATGCTGCTGCTATGGGGTATTATCTATCGATCCTAATGAGGAAAGAGATGTCCCTGGAAAAAGTGATGCTTGATCAGAATATAAATAAAGGCTAAGGAGACTCATTTCAAAGGAAAACTAGAGAACGATATTTAAAACCCAGCCATCAGCACATGCTCCATGATCATTCTTTCTAGGATGCCTCAAGATTTTCCTTTCTTTAGGACATTTGCTCAGGTCATTAACCTTACTGTCATTCCTGATTCACCTTTTCAAATGCAAGTCTTAAAGCAGGTGACATGCTGGTATATATGTAAAAGGAAACATAAATATGAAAGTTAGGCCATGAATGAACTTGCAAGCCAGATTAGAGAGTTGTAGGCATCAACAGCCTTCAGAAAAACTCATAGACCTGGATATCTTCAGGCCATATCTAATTTGGTTTTAAAGAAATGAAAAAGAAAAGGAAGTGTACAGTTATTTCTAACTCTTGCTTAAATTCTAATTTCTGTAAGAGAAGGAAACATCTAATATGTTAGTGGAAATCTTGCATGTTGACTGGATCCTGTCGCCAAGAGCATAGATCTGCAGAGAGTGCTTTGTGTCTATGCTCTCCAGATTATACTTGGCCTCTCTTTTCCTCCTTGGATGTGCTGGGTAAGTTCGCTGACATTGCCCTGCACACTAGATTTTGCTCATTGGAGCCCATCTATCCTGATTTTCTTTCTAAGTGTTGCTATCCTGCAAATCAACATTTTATGTGATGACAAGTGGTATAAGTTTGTTTTGTATCTATTATTAAATTCTATCTTGACCTAGTTTTCAGCTTGTACTTGATTCTGGCTGGTTTATTTTTTTAAGACTCAAATAAACCTATACCCAACTAGTTTTTGTCTTGGCTTCCCACACTCTTTAGCTATTGGACACTTGCTGTAAATACTGCAGGACCAAGTTTAGAAAAGGAGAGACTCCTCCTGTGCCCAGGAACCCCACTTTATTAGAATTAACTGTTATTAGGAATTCTATGCAAACTCCCTAGCCCCAGTTCAATTGCGACAGGAGGAATATGTCCTGTCATCCAACAGTTAGTTGTTAACCTGTCCATGGAGCCACCTGTTTTAGTCAGGGTTTTTAATTGCTGTGAAAAGAACCATGATCACAGCAACACTTATAAAGAAAACATTTAACTGGGGAGGTTCTCTTTCAGTTTCAGAGTTTCAGTCTATTATCATCATGGTGGGGAGCATGGTGGTATGCAGGCAGACATAGTGCTGGATGGTGTAGCTGTATGTCCTACATTTTGCAGGAAACAGAAAATCAGCTGACACTTAGGTGGTATCCCAAGCATAGGAAACTATAATGCCCACCCCCAACAGTAAGATCCTTCCTCCAACAAGGCCATACTCATTTCAACAAGCCACTCCCTATGATATTATGGGGGCCAAATACAATCAGACTACCACAGTACCGCCTGTGTTCCCCCATCGGGAAGTCATCTCACATGCAGAAGTATAAGTCACAAAGAATGCTGACTTCAGTCTGTCAAAGCATCAATGTGCCATGTCTTTCAATCTATAGGAAAAAAAAAGATTTTAAGTTGAATTTTAGAGAACATACTATAAGAGAAGAAAGAGAAAGTATGATTATCTTATATCCATGGCTAATGTTCCAATTCTGCTTTTACAAAAACAGTACATAGTGAAGTACGTACTTCACAGTGCATGGTGAAGAATACTGGTTGCTGTTCCAGAGGACCTGAGTTCAGATCTCAGCACACATGTTAGCAAATAACCTTCTGTGACTTCAGTTCCAAGGAGTGGCTACCCTCTTCTGGCTTCTGCAGTCAATTCACTCATTTGGTTCACAGACATGCATATAGGGAAAACGTCACTACATATAAAATAAAATGAAAGATCTAATAATAATACAAAGAATACATAGTTGTTCATAGGGACGTTCAAATTATCTGGAATTTTATTTTTCTTCCCATCTGACTTTCCTTCACAGTGTATAGTTACTGCAATGATTCTAATGGGAATTTAAAAGCAGTCACTATATAAGGAGAATAATCTAACTTTTTCTCGGTGCTTGATGATAATGCTCTCAGTATCAGCAGAGGTCCTCTTGTATGCAAGAATCATGACCCTAACCATGCATTTGAATTGAGGCACACACAAACATAAATATTTGGGAAAGATAGCATGTACAGGGATGAAGGTTGTTATAGGATATGGTAGTTCATATCAGCAGATGCAAGGTCATTATTTATTTTTGTCTCTTGTTTGTTTTGCCTTTTGATCTACTAAATGCAGGATGCTTTCCAGCAGAATGAGCTTCTGTTTCAGGAGGAAAATGTGTGAGAGATGGTTACATGGAAGTCAAATATGAAAGGAGTACAGAAAGTTAAGTAAAAGCCATTGATTTTATGCTGATAGCTATAATAAAGTTTGTGTGGCCTTTCCTTGGTGCTATCAGAAAATTCTAGGAATTTGTCTGTGGGACTTGCTAAGTACTTTTTATGGCACTGAAGTGAGAACATAAATAGTCATTGGATTTTGCAATGTCCTACTGCTGAGAGACTGTACACCTACCTAAGAATGTAAATGAGCAAGAGGCTTGACTAGTGTGATAATCATCTGCAAATTCTCCAGAGAAGAAGAAAATTAATAACTAAAGCAATTAGCATTTAACTTTTAATTAAAATTTAAATGCTTTAGCTCACATCAAGAAAGAAAGAAAGAAAAAAAAGAGAGAGAAAGAAAGAAAGAGAGAAAGGGAGAAAGGGAGAAAGGGAGAGAGAAAGAGGGGAAACGGGAGGAAGGAAGAAAGAAAAAGAAAGGCAAACTGGGAAATACAAATGAGAAGATGAGTAACAAAATTTAAGTATTTAGGGAATTCAGAGCATTTCTTATCCTAGAAATTAATTATTTAAAGCTATATTAATAGAATTTTTTTGTATGGACAAATTGAAACAAGAAAATCAAGGGAAAGTCCTGGATTGTTGGTCACTATTGTTAGTCCTTAAATTAAGACTATTGAGAATATTTCCATACTGCATTTCATCTGAAATCCATGGCAATCCTATAAACTATTTCTTTCACGATGTTCCAAAAGAATTTTATTCATGGAACTTGAGTTTCTTTGCCAAGTCTGTACTTCAGGGCTAGTTCATGAGACATATTCAGAACTTGATTCTCTATATCCATTGCCTATTCTCTGACATCATGTTACCACTGTGAAGATAGAAGTATATCACATGATGCCCTTGGGGGGGAACCCTGCATTACAGGAAAACCAGTGAAATATGGAAAATTTACTTTACAGGTGTTGGTATTTCTGTACAAACTGGGCATCTGAACTCTGAGTGAGCCAGTTGGATATGATTCCTTAGTAACTCTGTGTGTCAGTGTCTATGATAAAAGATAGCAAACAAAAGAGATTGCTGCTTTTACTTCAGCCCAGAGTTGAGAATTTGATCCCAGTGGTTGAAAGAATGGAATGGATACTGTGACATTCAGAAATAAATAAGAGACATAATCCTAGTTTACTTACTATTGCTGGGATAAAGACACTGACCTAAAGCATATTGTAGAGAAAAGAGTTTATTTTATCTTATAGATAGGTTATAGTCCTTCACTGGGGGAAGTTCAGGCAAAGAACACAAGGAAGGACTTGGAGGCAGTAACTAAAGTGTAGGCCATGGAGGAATGCTGTTTACCAGGTTGCTATCAATGGCGTATTCAGTTTGTCCTCCTACTCAGGACCACCTATCCAAGGGTAGCACCAACTACAGTGAACTAAACTCTCCCATATGAATCATGAATCAAGAAAATGCTTCACAGGTAGGCCAATCATATGGAGACATGTCCTAAGGTTATTGGTCATATGTGGCACAAATTGACCAAGATACTTACAAATGCAGCCCAGCACAAAATATTATCTATCTATCTATCTATCTATCTATCTATCTATCTATCTATCTATCTATAAATAGATAGATAGATGTTATATATACATATATATGAGATATATATATATATATATATATATTATATATATATATATAACCATGCAAAACATTTTCAAAAGCTTAAAAGTCTTTCTAAAATATATTTTGATCATATTTCTCCCCTTATAGATGTAACCAACTGTCTTATTAAATAAGAAACACAGAACCAATGCAAAGAAAAAAGCCAAGAGGTCAGAGCTAAGAGCTAAAACCTTACCCTTCCTCCTGCAGTGTTTCTACCTCTCCAAACCAGAGTTACTTCCTGTGTGTCTGTCTTTTTATAGTGTTTCTGTTCTGCCTTCTCATTGGTTGTAAACCCAACCACATGACCACCTCATCTTGGCCTGTCTGTATAGACCTCCAGGTTTTCTATGATTGGTATTGAGATTAAAGGCATGTGTATCCAATACTGGCTGTATCCCTGAACACACAGAGACTTACCTAGCTCTGCCTACCAAGTGCTGGATTACAAGCATACACCACCACTACCCTGCTTTCCTATGGCTTGCTAATAGCTCTGACCCCGGGCAACTTTATTTATTAACATACAAATAACATTTTAATACAAATAAATTATATATATTTAATTATATCCCCTTAGCAAATTTCATGTTTTATCTCTATCTATCTAGCTAGTAATCTCCAGATTCTCTCTCAAAAAATAAACAAGGAAACAAACAAAAGTTAAAAACAACACAGCTACAAACTTCATGCAACCTACAACAGCAATCTGCTCACATGATACATAGGTATAATAGTGCATAAATGTTATAGGAGTCAATGACCAAATTTTTATCAGATTTATTCTGTGAGATGGAACAAGTATCAAATATGGATAAATTAGCCAGGAACCTGAGTTTAAATAGGCTTAGGGAAAAATATAGTAATATTATTATGATAAAGGTCATATTGATAAAATAGCTCCTAATGACATATTGCTATATCCATGGATTTTACTCATTTATTTTATATTTTTAATAACTGGATTGTTAAAAGAAGGCATCTTCCTTGTGTGATGTCAAAATGTTGTAGTGCTTTCAAAATAAAGGTTTTTGTCATTTGTGATTATTATTGATTTTATTCCAATTTTAACCTTCCATTTTCATGTTCATATCCCTACCCCCAGATCCCTTCTCAATTTGTGTATAAAAAGATCCCTGTATGATGTTTACTGTTTGTCCATTTGGACCAAATCAAACAGAGGAGAAGAAAATATGTTGTTCATTGGGAAGAGAAAGCAGAGATAAAATTTAGGAATTGAAAGTTAGTGATTTAGAAATCAAACAAATTAGACTCTACAGCATTTAAATTAAATTATACATCTAATGTGACTTTCTCATGATGTTAAGAAGCAATTTAATGGCTTTATTTAAGCATTTTGAGTAGAAAGTAGGAGTGATATTAATGAATTAAATATGAACTCTTGCTTCAAATGAATTCATTCTTCAAAATGATACTTACTGGTTTTAATAAAGTACTACATTATAATGACTGAAATGAGTCCAAGGTAGGATGTAATGGCTCCTAAGCTAATAACATAAGTCCATAAATGACTTATAAATGGTGATGAGAGCCTCCAGAAATTCATCTATGTAATGATAGTATCAAATGATATCCAGGGAACATCAATTTAATGTTTCTCCTCAGAATCTTCCTACTTATTAACCACAACCTACATATCAATAAAATCTTGCTAAATGGAACTATTATTTAATTGTGTGTTACAGAACAAAGATATCAAACAAACTCCATGCTTTTTCAATGTTTTCTTTCATATTGTAGTCCTCGGAGTGCTGTATATAATAGGAGTTGCTGTTGGCATTTTATTTTAGTGATATGCTGATGTGTCCATCACACTGGCATAAGACTAATTATATCAACAATAAAGTACGGTGGCTTGAGAATCAATGAGAGCTGAAAAAAGAGCCATGTAGAAGTCAAATATTGTTCTTAGAAGGCAACAATTATAACAGAGAGGCTAGCTATAACTGATTTCAATACTTCACAATACCCGTAATGGCAGGTGATGCCCATTTTTTATTAGAACACAACTCTGTCCACACAGCAACACAGATCTGTGCAATACATTGTATTTGATGTATTTTTAAGTGGATAGGGAAGGAAGGTAAATAATTAGGCACTTAGAGAAGGGTCAATATCATCAAAATACATTGCACAAAATCCCAAAGAGCTAATAACAATGAATCGAAACTGGAACCACACAGTTAAAGGATATGCTAACTAGCTTAGGTATAGTAATTTGCTCATAGTGTATATATGATACAAAATATCAGTGGCAACCCTCTAAAATAGTCCATTTATATTCCTTAATAAAAAAATTGAGAAAACAGAGCAAGTCTGTACAAACCTGTTTCTACAAGATTGGCATAAATGTCTTTTTTAAAAAAAAATTATTTTACAATACTATTCAGTTCTACATAATAACCACAGATTCCTTTGTTCTCTCCTTCCTGCCCCCTCTCCTTCCCCAAGACCACCCTCCCCATTCCCACCTCCTCCAGATCAAGGTCTCCCCGAGGACTGGATCAATTACTCTAATCAAACGTTCCTGACTAATTTAGTTCTGATGCTATTTACTGAAAAATAAAACAATGAAATTTTGCTTTCTCAATGGATATACTTAAATGAAGTAAGTAGTGCAGAAGAAAGACTCTAGATCTAGAGCTTGAGTAAAATGTATTTGTAGAATTTCCAAATATATAGATCCTGTCTATTTTTCTGTCATTGGGCGATCTCTGTGTCTTTCTTAGGTCCTGTTTCCTAGGTAACCTCCTGGATTGTGATAGCAGTCTAGTAATCTTTGTTGTACATCTAGTATCATCCTATGAGTGAGTACATATCATGTTTGTCTTTCTGAGTATGGGGTTACCTCACTCAGAATGATTTTTTCTAGATCCATCCATTTGCCTGCAAACCTCATGATGTCATTGTTTTTCTCTGCCGAGTAGTATTCCATTGTGTATATGTACCACATTTTATTTATCCATTCTTCAGTTGAAGGGCATCTAGGTTGCTTCCAGGTTCTGGCTATTACAAATAATGCTGATATAAACATAGCTGAGCAAGTGCCCTTGTGTATGATTGAGCATTCCTTGGGTATATGCCCAAGAGTGTATAGCTGGGTCTTGGGGAGATGATTCCAATTTTCTAAGGAAGTCATATTGCATTTCCACCAGCAGTGGAGGAGAGTTCCCTAGCTCACATCCTCTCCAGCATAAGCTGTCTTCAGCAACCTGGACGTGAGTAGGGGTAATGAAGGGCAAGGTTCAGGAGAAAGAGAGCTTAGGGAGCAGGAATCCCAGCTGGATCAAAAACAAGAGGGAACAAGAAATAAGAGACCATGATAAATGAAGACCACATAGAAATAGGAAGAAGCAAAGTGCTAGAGAGGTCTACAGAATCCACAAAGACACCTCCACAATAGACTACTGGCAATGGGTGAGAAAAAGCCAAAATGACCTACTCTGGTGATAGGATGGCCAAATATCCTAATTGTCATGCTAGAAATCTCATCCAATGACTGAGGGAACTGGATGCAGAGATCCATGGCCAGGCCCAGGTGGAGCTCCAGGAGTCCAATTGGCGAGAAAAAGGAGGGATTGTATGAGTGAGAATTGTTGAGACAAGATTGGAAAAAGCACAGGACAAATGGCCAAATGAATGGAAACACATGAACTATGAACCAATGGCTGAGGGCCCCAGCTGATCAGGCCCTCTGAATAGGTGAGACAGTTGATTAGCTTAATCTGTTTGGTAGGCATCCAGGCAGTGGGATCTGGACCTGTCCTCAGTGTATGAGCTGGCTGTTTGGAACCTGGGCTTATACAGGGACACTCAGCTCAGCCTGGAGGAGGGGACTGGACCTGACCTGGACTGAATCTACCAGGTTGAATTCAATTCCCAGGGAGTTTTTGCCCTGGAGGAGATGAGAATGGGGATGGGCTGGGGTAAGCGGGGGTGGGGGACGGGGACAGGGGACAGGGGAATCCATGGTTGATATGTAAAATTAAATTAAATTATAAAATAAAAAAAAATTTCCAAATTTTCCTAATATATACATACATATATATATATTATATATATATACTATATATTTGAATAGTGTCAAATGGATGTCTTAAAGAAGAGATGGAGTTCATGTCACTGGTACCCAAGCAAATCACCACATAGCTTTCTGCCCGTCTTGCGGTGATAGCTCAGGTAAAAAACATTTCTTCTGCTGTTCTGGCATTGTGCTTTGTAATCAAGAAGATTATTTGACTCTTCCTATGACTGGAGTAATTATATACATATATATGTATTTATAATATATTATAGATATATATATAATGAGACAAATGAAAGCAAGCTTGGTGACATTAAATGAGCTAGCTCGAGGCAGTAATATTCATTTAAAATATAAGTTTTGCTGAAAAAAATGTGTTTAGGGCTTGCCAGGATGATTCGGTGGTGAATGTGCTTGTTGCCAATCCAACTATATGAATTTGGCCACTTGAAGCCATGGGTAGAACATATATCATTCCTGAAGCTTGTCTTCTGAACTCCACAAATGAACAGAGTAGCCTGTGGGAGAGATAAGTATCTGTACACACCACACACACACACACACACACATCATACACATTAATAGAAAATAAATGTGGACATATAAATAACATTAAATGTTTATTTATATAATGTTGTGGGGTCTAGTTTGATGCTCCATAAAATCCATGCATATAATTCAGACGTGCATGTGTTTATTAACAAGAAATATGCAGAAGTTATAGAACTGACTTTTTAAAGATAGAACATTAATCCAACTGAAAACACAACTATACACACATCTCCATCTCCAACAAGAAAAGGCTTTCTGCTACACTATTTCATTTAACTGGTTTTCATTTCTAGTTAAATTGCAGTAATGCAAAATTGAACATGAGGTAGGACTTCTGTTGTCCTGCTGATCACTGTCCTCTTGAGCTAACCCACCAGCCGACTCCTGCTAGCCTAAGGTATTTTGTTAATAAGGTATTATGGATCACAATGAGCCTAAGTGTCCTCTTGTCATTTCTAGTTTGCAAAAAAAAAAAATTAATAAAGTAACTAGTCGCAAATCACAGTAGATACTAAGTAGAGAAATGTTGTATGTGGGAATTCCAAGAGTTGTTCATAATCTTGGGAAACTTATAAGTATCTACAAAGACAAGTTTTCTTTGTAACACCATGAGCTGACAGGCAGAGTTTTCTTAGAGTAGTGAGTTCTAGCTTGCTCAGACAATAACCTAAACTTACTTGGTCTTTAAAAAATCCACAAACTTGTATTCTCTTAGTCACTTACACACACACACACACACACACACACACACACACACACACACACACACACACGGTTGGAGGGGCACAGAAGTTAACATATTTCACAAATACAACGCTACCTGGGGAGATGGCATCTTCTCTGACATTTTTCAGTCTTCTGGAGTTGTGTTTGCAGAGGGAAATCCACAGGCATTTGTCTTCAATGCAATCATTTGTAACCTGTTTGGGTAATTGAACTGTCAACTTGGCCCCAGCTGAATCCCTTGGCCATTAGACATGTGTTTGCTTTATAGTAGTCAGAATTGCTGTTTCAGTGTGCCTTGTTAGTGCAGATAGCAATGCTTTAAAACTACCAGTATGGAGAAAAAGTAGTATCACACATGAGGATAAGCTGCCAAAATAATGTGTATATAATTGAAATGATAAGCAATCTGTCACCAAATCTGACATACCACTTTATTTTTTTTTTAACCAGGAATCTCCAGACTGACTTTGTTATGCTTCAACTGTCTTTGTTAACCATAAATATTTTAAATTTTAATTTTCCGTGTCTAGTATATTGATGTTTCATAACATGATTTGTTCCAGAACGGCATCCCAAAGCATTCACAGATGGGTGGAGATATAATGCATTTGTGTAAGTATGAGAATTATTTATGGTTCTCTTGGTGGTTGCTGTTCTTTAAACAACAACAACAGCAACAAAACCATGCTAAAGCTAAATATGTTCCATAAATGTGCACACTCTCTTTTGACACACTTACCACAAATGAGTTCTAGGTTCATCTGGACCACAGCTAACATCCGAAACCCCAGTTGTCAAGAACTTTGGGGATCACAGGTAGTACATAGTGCTTCACAAGGACCAAGAGTGACAGTTTAGGCTCAGAGCAGAAGGGCAACAACATGGTTATTATTATCATTGGACTGGATCGTGAGCAGCACACATTAAATTAAAATGTGTCACAGGAAATGCTTTTCTTCCTCGACTTGGGGACAAAGCTACTGTTTACACGGCTTTCCTGCCTTTTTGGTTCATGCTAAAGTACCAGACATTAGGTCCCTTTATTAGTAAGTGACAAAGCAGTGATGTAGGAGCAGAGAAAGTGACATACAACCCCCTTCTGTAATTTAGAACAATTACTGTCTTCTCTATGACCCTCTACAGGAAAATAAAAAAGGAAGTTCCCTGCTTTGATTACACACATTTGACTAGTCAGTGCATTCTTCAATAAATAGTTTGTAAAGCATAGTACTCGAAATAGCTTGTTTATTCCTTCCATTTATTTAATATTAGTTTATTTAGAGAAGGGGTTTGGACAGCCAAAACCTTTTCTAATTGTGATCACTTTTTGCCTGATATATATGTATGTAACCTTGGATATATATGTATGTATGTATATATGTATGTATGTACATATGTGTATGCATGTACGTATGTGTATATGTATGTAACATGTATATATGTATGTATACATTTAGTTTTATGAAATAGTTACTTACTGATAATAACTCATAAAAATTGAAAACAATTTTAGGTGTATGTATAGAAAGGATTGCTGTGTGTGTGTGTGTGTGTGTGTGTGTGTGTGTGTGTGTGTGTGTATGCTGCTTTTTTAAATGGAAGCAATTTGCTTGTTAATAAGATGAATGTGCTTTTTGATTTTCTAGTCATACTCCAGTAGATGGTCATATATCCATGCATATACAGGTTGTTCCAAGTGGATGCAGGATGCAGTGGGTTAAAAAATAGTACATGAAGTTGGGAGGGAAAAGTGGTGAGGGTAAATGGGGAAAATGGATAAAGGAAACATGGAAGATGATTTTGATCAAAATACATTATATACATGTAGGAAATTTTCCAAGAATAAAAGGAAAATAAAAAATAAGAATTTAATCTAATTTGATACTGCAGAATATGGAGCATCTTGAACATTTTCAAAAGTTGATAGATATTTCATTTTATAAATATCAGTGCCATGAACATTTTTCTACAAAGTGCACACAAAAAATGTGATAATTTGACACTTGTATGCCAAAGAATAATGGTAGAAAATGTTCAACATCTGTTTTGCAGAAGTAAGCTACTGTGTTTTCATAGAAACATTTAATGTATAGTAAAATCCTTGGGATTCATACACACACTGCTGTCTCAATGGAAAGGATTTCAAGCAGTGTTCATTGGCATCCCATATCATGATGGCACACACAGTGCAAAGTTCTCATTGTGTGTTTGGGACCAAGGTTACACTAAACTCAGGTCACACATCAAGAGTCTGTGCTGCCAAAGGTACACCAGGTTCATCATGTGTTTGCACATAATTTTTCATCATTGACCTTCAAAACATTTTACTCTTACCAAAGTTCAGCCACCTCCACATTACTCCATAGTGACTGTACAAAGCTGGGATTTAAATGGTTTGTATATAAACACTGCCTCCAAACTGCGTTCCAAGCCCTTTAGGAAATATGTATGGCAAACATATATATAGTAGATTATTGGAAATTTTCATTTGATACCCTCATCAACAGTTCTTCCATAATTTGTTATGGTTTTATTATAGCACTTTTGTACCTTTTAAAATTATAAATTGTCACTTTGCCTAGCCTTGGTGCAGGGAGGAGGGGCTTGGACATGCCTCAACTGAATGTACCAGGCATATGCTAACTCCCTATGAAAACCATGCCTTGGAGGAGGTGGGAATGGGGAGCAGGTTGGCGTGAAAGACTGGGGGCAGATGGAGGGATGGAGAGGGGAATCTGTGGTTGGTATGTAAATATGAATAGAAAAATATCTTAATAATATTAAAAAAGAAAAAAAATTAAGCTGTTCCTAGGTTTATGAGATGATTGGCTGATTTCTATGTATTTACATGAGATGAGGAATTCACCATCAGGTTTGAGAAAGTACAAATTAGAAATTAGATCTTTTAGCATTAAATGCCTCTCATTTAGAGTTATAACTATGAAGTCTTAGTCATGAAGGCACAGGCTATGAAATCTCAGCTACGTAGGAGGCTGAGGCAGAAGACCCTGGCTC
The DNA here is from genome assembly GCF_004664715.2 of Peromyscus leucopus. Taxonomy (NCBI): domain Eukaryota; kingdom Metazoa; phylum Chordata; class Mammalia; order Rodentia; family Cricetidae; genus Peromyscus; species Peromyscus leucopus. The sequence goes on along the minus strand of NW_023505092.1, from coordinate 624,179 downwards.
AAGAGCTCCCTGAGCTACGGAGTAAATTCAAAGAACACCTTAAGAGATTTTAATGGTACCTTGTAAATGCACCATCTTCTTTCAAAACATATCACTGAAATGTCCAAGAACTTTGGCCCTAACCAGTCAATTTGAGTTAAACTGACTCACAAAAAGAGGTAATACTTTAATCAAAACCCTTTTTTTTTGTTATAAAAATAAAGTTTCTCGATAAAGAGTAAGGGAAAAACTGATGCCCAAATTTAAAAAAAAAATATAGACTTCATTGTTAACCACAGGTTTTGTTGGTGGGTGATCAAGATCTGCCTTGGTTTCCCTGTCCATGGCACTGAGCATAGGTTTGCATTAGACACATGCCTTCATAATATATCAAGGCTATGAATTATGGAATCTCTGGTACTTTTTTCCTAAACTACAAGTGTATCTGTATAGAAGCAAAAATGTACAAATTACCTCTGTTCAAAAATTTTAAAATTACTAAAAATGTGAATGCATTTGCATATGCATAAAAGTAAAAAATTTATACTGAGTAATTGTATATCTGTAACATACAACTGCCAAAAGGTTCAAAAGCTCCTTTTCTCTGTTGAGGATACAAAAGTAATATTCTCACCAATAGACCCTTCATGCTATTATAGTATTTACAATGTTTACCTATGCTTGCGAAAATATGTTCCAGTCTCCTAGGTACCATTTAAAGAACAATGATTCTAAAACAGTATTAAATAGTATATGTTATCAATTTTATACCATGATGACTTATACATAAAGTCCATCAAGTATTAGACACTTCACAATATATTGCATTAATGATAATTTGAGTATTGCGTACTAATATCTTTGAGAAATGCCAGGTTCACTCTTATAAACAGTTTGAATATTAAAAAGATAATATCTGGTACTATAAGATAATGGAAACTGTCCAATTTTCAAGCATTTTCTTAAAAACTCTAGTGAGCATATCCCCTCCACAACTTGTGATGTGGCTGCCCAGAACTGCCTTCAAGAACACTGATGTACCCTTCCTTGTGTTACTCAAGAGCATAGATAAGATTAGGGTTGGGAAGCTTTCATTAAAATTTTATGATCACTACTCTCTAGCTCATGGAAATTGCATAATACCTTCTTACCAATGAATTATGCATGTCAGTTTCTATACTCACCCTATTTTATGTGTAGTTTTGAAGCTTATTTATAGCTGGGTTCTCATAAAACTCATTATGCTGTAAATATATCAGAAGAAGTGCACGATATCCCTGATGAAAATAACAAAACTATCTCATGGAGATTCAACTTTATATGCATTAATAGGTAACCAAATTCACCAACAACATCTTTCAATCAAAAAGTGAAGATATTCAAGAAACACAAGATGAGGAACAATTGAAATCCGTAGTGCACACAGTCCTCTGATGCTATAAATTAAACCATAAGAATGTGGCTTAATTTGAGAAAACAAAGTATTTCAAGTGATTGAAATATTGACAGTTTATGTATAATTAGGTCAAGGCATCATACATGCAACCTTAAGCATGTTCAATTTTATTTGCCACAAAGACCTCCATAATAATAGAAAAGCACATTTTAAATATTAGAAAATACAATATGGCAAAATTTTTTTCATCTTCAGAGTCAGACTGAAGGAATTTAAAATAAAAATTTACTTGTGACAAAGTTCTCTTTATGTTTATGCATTCTTTTGTCTCAATAAGCTTCTGAAATGTTCAACTGGGAAGGGCCAAAACCTGAACTATGTTCAGTTACATGATGGAAAGACCCACAAACTCAGCACGAGCTTCTCTACAGGAATGGTGGTATGAAACCTCTTAGCAAAGACTGAATGTGTGGAATCCAAGTCCAGTAAAAATAACAGTTGCCAGCTTCCATCAGCTCTCTCTCTCTGCACAGTCACACACAGGATATCTTGTGCTCCAGCATCAGGTGGTGATGATGTGTGTGCAGCATTGTCTACAAAGAAGCTCATTTGAGACCAAGTATTCCAGATTTTAACTGTGGGTGGTTTATCCATGCACCTTCTATATAGGATGTACTAAAATTCCACAGTTCCACATGGAAAGCTCGTGATTAGTACAAAACACATTTCACAGATTAGGCAGAGTGCAATATTACTCTCAGTTACAGAGATCATAGCAACCCTTCTCTTCTCAAAGCCATGTTCCCAGAAGCTAGCCAAGGTCCAGCCTTGTATGCAGACCCACTTGTATTACTTCCTTTTGTACAAAGCCACACTGAACAATGATTTTTTTCCCTATTTGTATATATGGTTTGTCATATTCCAATTATTTTCATCTTAATGACAAACTGTATTCAAACATGAATTTAGGAACTGCTTCACAGTAGCCCAGTCTCGTACAGAATTCTCACTAATGAAGACTCATAAATGTATTTATACTCTAGACATGGATGGGAAATGAATTAACAACATTCAAAAAGTGATGAGAGTTTTATTTTTTAATTCAACATTATTATTTTGAGACAAGTTTCTCAGATATTCCAAGGGTGCTTCAAACATTCTAAACAGACAAGAACGATCCTGCAATCCAGATCTACCTGCCTCTACCTCCCAGGTACAGTTATACTGATTTTTAATGATAAGTTATATAACACCATAGATTGCAAAATTTCACATATATATATTACCTTCAAGTACCAGTCAATTTTCTGTTCTCAATATGTCTGCTACTTTTTGGTTGAGCAATTTTCCAAGTCAAGGCATAGGCAAGTACATAGTAGTGCAGTGTTTTTGTGGAAGGGAGCAGCAAACAAGGAAGATTCACTAGGAAAGAAAAAATCTTAAAGCTACTATGTAATCTACTATTCTGAATTCTTTAAATTTTTCATAGTGTTTTCACTTGTCATCTATAAATCAGACCTCAATTTCTTGGAAAAGTAAGTTAAAATCCTGTTCTATTTCTACTTTCAAACATTTATGTTGGCACTGATCCTTATCCACCTTCTTCCACTCTGGACTGAGTATAGACAAGAGCCAGGGAGGCTGTTTTGTTCTTGGTTTCTGTTTTTACTTGTATGTCCAAAATTTAAACTCAGAGCAATGTTTCTCAGCAAAGAATGAAAGTCTACTTTGCCAAGAGGCTTAGATAACCTCACTGGAGTTACATAGTTTCTTGGTAACCCCCTTCTAAGATACTCTGTAAGATCTCTTCCATTGCCATTATGCTGTTTGAAATGGGGATTTCCAAATCTCTAGCACACACAGTTTCCTTTATAACTTACAAGTGCCTCACAGCCTCGAAGGGCTCAGCTGTGTAGAACTATTTATAAAGCTGGGCACGCATTGAAAGCAACCTGCTTTTCACAATCTCTAACCTTTCCTTTTGTCTCGGAGAAAAATGTAGGCTAGACTCTCATCGGTTTTGTGTGTTCTACTTACACTGGGAAACCGATTGCCATTTTTTTCCAGTGTTGTGATCCGCACTGTTAATGAAGTAAAAACTGGGAGTGACATACCTGCAATCATTTCCTTGTGTGGTTTACTTCCAGTTGTCCACAAGCACAGAACTTTTAACCCCTCTTAAGTGGACAAGTTGTCTCCACATTCCTATTTCCTAAGAGTACAGAGGCTCCAGTAAACCTCTGGCTGCCACATTATCGTGTTGGGATATATCTTCCAGACCATTCATCAGAAACACCTTTAGAGTTTATAGTCAATGTCACTACCAACTCTGGTTTGATCTTATCTAGTTGCCTCACTGTCCTTGGTTGCTGTTCCTGTTTGCCATATCTTCCCGAGTAATTGTAAGACCCTTAGTGATAATAAGATTTCTCTCTGCTGCCCCTCATTATGAATTTAGACTACCCTGAAGTCTCTATGGTTTGGGCGAGAAAGATAAGGGAAAGAAAGGGGAATAACTATCGCTGTCAGTAATTTGTTAACATTGTTACATTGAACTTCTTCAGTCAGAGAGAGATGCATTCACTCATAAAACATTCTTCTTTTAAAGTAATATTTGATAATTCTTCAAAAATGTCTTGGATGCATTACAATGTATTTAATCATAGTCACCTCTGTCACCTCCTGCCAACTCCTATTAGGACCCATCAACCCATCTCCTTTTCATCTTCATGTCCTTTTTTATCAACTTCATCATTATCATCATATTAGCAGCATCAGCATCAATCAACTCTTCATTGACATCAGTCATTTCATCACCATCATCATCACTGCCATCATCATCATCATCACATCCCCACCACCACCACCACCACCATCATCATCAGTACTACCCTCTGAATCCAATTAGTACTGATCATGGGAAATATGGGTGTTCTACCATCCAGTGGCACATGAACAACCTACAAGTAACCATAGAAAACCAGGAAAAACATAACCACGAAAAAGTGAGTCACCTTCCTTCATCAGGCATCAACTGCTTTAAGATCCTTCACTTGAAGAGGCCAGGCTTTAGTAGCCCTTCATCAGCGATATTGCCCTTGAACCCATTACCACCTGTTGACTACTTTACTTTCACCATCTGAAAACTTATTTCCTATCTATTTACTTCTTGGTTCATGGTGTTTATTGTGCTGGGTTTTGTATCTAGAGATTCTATCTTGTCTGCTGATATCTTAAATGTACTTCATCATGACCTCCCATAGAAATATGTCTTTCATATCATGGTTTGTGTTGGAGACCCATCAGTTTTTCTACTATATACCATGAGAATGTATATGTCTTCCTCTTTATGATACTGTAAACACTGGTTAATCTGCATTTTCTTCCAAATATTAATTTATTTTAGAACAGAGAGTTCCTATATGGGACTGAAATTTACCCATAGCACCTATATGGAACAGAAAACAGGCCCCAGTGGCTGTTTATGCAGGTCATAACAGGTATTTAAAGACATTAGAGAGATATTTTCCCACTTGAGATTGTCAGACACATTTGCGTACCAGGCTGGCTAGAAACTGACTTAACTCTGAATCCCAGTGGAAATCAGAAAAGATAAGGAAAGACTAAAATAAGGCTTTATATTTTCTGAAATGTAATTCTTTAGCATGTCTAAATGTGACTACATTTTCCTGGGATAATTCTGTAGTTTCCATAAATCTCAATGGAAACTCCTAAATGTACCAAGAGTATTTAAAATAGATATCTATTCATATTAAAATTCATATTATGATGACTTTTCTATTGAGTAGCATTTTAAATTCTAAAAAAATTCCAATTATGTTTTTTTAATAATTGGCAATGTTTTGTTACAATCATCATTATAATTTCAATTATTCTACACTGACTAAGAACCCACTTTTGGGTTTCTATTTTCAGATCTCTTTACTGTTGACAAAATAATTACTATAAATGGGTTAAGTTAAATATGCTTGACAATGAAAGCTTTTCAACTCTGTTGAAAAAGGAATAAAAGTTGTTCCTCAATAACTTTTAAATGCACCACAAGACATGATTGCTTAATCCTTCCATATTAAATGTGTAACTTAACATACTGCTTTATGTATATCCTATAAAACTATCAGGTGACAGAGACCGTGCTCTGTCTTTCTAAAGTATAAAAAATACAAAAATTAAAAGGTGCAGAAATACTTATGATTTGTATTTATAAACAAATAATTCTATAGAAATTAAGATTCTGATTAGTGATGCTTTGGAGTAGCTACAGTAAAAACAATATCAGATTATTCTAGCTGTCCATATTGAACATTACATGGACTGACTGATTCCCAGAATTTGAATATCAAAAGTTTTCATAAATGCTTTTAGTATAAAATAAAAATGAATGCTTAATAGTCATTAACCTTATATTTTTTGAAATTTGATTCTATATTTATTATTCTAGTATATCTGCCTATATGAGTGATTGTTAAAATAATAAATTATCTGAGCTCATCCTGCTTCCCACAAGTTTCTTTTCTATTTAGTTCTGTGTTATGGTTATGAGAAGTGAACTTGGCTATGGAAAGGGAACAACCACCATGTTCTGCAGGTCAGGCTCAGGGACCACACACTATAACAGCCACCGTCTTCACACAGCTGGCTTCCTTCATGGCATAATGTACTTGCCACTCTTGTGGCTCCTCCTGTCTACCAACATCTTCAAATTCTGTGGTTCTTCTAACAGAACCAAAGAAGAGGGGAACACATGAGACTTGGGAAGTAAAGGAACCTCACAAGTACCCAAAGAGTGAAAGTTACAAGACCCACCACAATATCGGAGAAGCAGAAAAAAAATTAAAATATTTTTGGGAAGTGATTTCTTGACCTGTTGAGTTACCATCAACTGCAAGTTCTTTAGGGAACTCCAAGGATGACTTTGTGAGTCATCATCACCCAGGCTGGGGTGGACTTTTTGGTGATACAACTGCCTTTGAGTCATCCATGCTTCTGAAGTGACCTCTCACATGACTATAAGAAATCCTAAAACTACATTGGTTCTCAAAGTTGTACCTGGATGTGATAATTTATCTGATCTCTCATTGGTGCAAATTTGGAGATGAGTAATCACAGATTTTTTTCTGTGATATTTATTCACGGATTCCAAGGAAAAGACATACAACATATTTTAATAAGTCTGATTTATCACATATAGATCGTAATAGGTCCAATGTTTTTCATTAAACCTTATTGAATTCCATGACAGATGCATGCAAGTTTTACAGCTGGTCTCATAGCACACAAAGCTTTGTAGCTGTGATTAGAATAATAATAGAGTTTATAAGATGATATCATTTAATGTGTTGGAGCTGAGAGTTCTCTATATTTAGCATGAAAGGTGATAGACACAATTTATCACTTAATTGTTTATTTATAGGCATTGTTTTTTTGCTGACTAAAAAACATCCTGGAGAAAATAGATTAAACTTAAATTATAGCCATAATTTCTTCCTATAGGACTATAGAAGATGTGTGTTACACTGTTAATCAGTTTTTTTTTTTACCTTCATAGCATGACTGAGGAAATGTTATTGTTCTTTACTGAAGGGCAAGATATGCATTGTGTCTAAGAACACACAGGATATTCAGTGTTATAGATAATATAGGAATCCATAAAACGATCCTAGCAAGGTGGGGTGGCGTGTACCTGCAATACCAAATTTGTCAGATTGTGGCAGAATTGTGAGTTCAGTTATAGGACAGTCTGGGCTATGTACTGATGCTGTCACAAATCAACAGCAGAAGAAAATTTAAAATCCCTATTTTAAAAATGTTATAAGCAATTGTTCTTAAATCAGTGATGGATTCATTTTTGCAAAATTTTTGAAACAAATATTCAAACTAAAATTGACTCTAAATCCTAACTCATTCCACTAAACTAAAACAGAAATAGAATGTATATATACATGCATGTATGCATGTATATTTTTTAGAGAGAGAGACAGAGACACACACAGAAAAGAAAGACAAAGACAGAAACAGAGACCCCCAGAAAAAGATATAAAATGTCAAGGGAAGAGAGAGTTGTTGTATTTCTGCTGGATTGTTTTCCTTAAATGAGAATGGAAAACTTTAGCAAAAAAAAAGTGGATTCAAAGTCCATTCTTTAATTATTATGTTTTATTCAGAGATATATAATTAATAAAACAAAAATATTCAATGTGTGCATGTGTTCAATATGAAGCTAACTATAGATTGCCATGGAAGAATAGATAGAAAACACCTTGAATTACTAGAATCAGAGTTAATGAAGAATTAAAACTTTCATAGGGTAATTAGCATGAGATGTCATGTCATGTCAATGAGAGTCTTAAAAACAATAAGAAGGAAAATTATAAACACAAACGACATGATGTTTTAATAATGAATAAAGAGGTAAAAAGTATCACATTTCAGGATGACTAAGCCAGAGAAATGGTTATAGGTCCAGCTGCATTAATACTTAAGGGATGATTTATTAGTGCCCTTAAATGACATATAAATAGGATGAGATTTGACCATGCATGCCATTGCAATCCAAATAACTATTGTTTGTATTTAATATTTAATATGGCATCAATGTTTTTAAATGCCAATAGAGGGATAATGCAGGAGGGATGTTTGGATCAGAGAAAGAACAAAAACTAGATGGCAGGTGAGACAATGTCAATGTCGTTGTGTTTACTACAGACAGCAACACCACCATATTCTTCTTGCAGCAGCATCTGGAAATTTCTGGAAAATGCAAGATATTAACTCCCATCAAATTCTTAATGTGTATATGGGTCACCCACGACCTGCTGAATGCAAATGTCAGTTTGGAATTTAGGGAACAGAAGCCACGACTCAGCATGTTTATTCAAACACCAGGCTGCTTGTCAATGTACACTTGGCAAGACTCTAAGGGTATGAGATAGACACCAGATAAGTGAAGAAACAAGAAATGTGTAAAGTTAAGTTTATCATAAACTGAGCTGAAATGGATTATTTGAGTTGCCCATACACAGAAATCACTTCATAGCATTACCCATTATTACACTGATTATCAATAATATTTCTACTCAATATTTGTTCTAGAAGAAACCAATACATGAATTTAAATGTGCTAAGATTTATTTTATTTGTTTGAAAAAGTAGTATAAGTTTGATTCTGAAAGTCTTCACAGCTTATAAATTTATAAAGGGAGGATAGATAACTAGTATTGATATTTTCACACTCTAGAAGAGTCACTATTATCCTTAGCATATTTTAGTCACTTTTTCTATATATTGCAGAATCCTATATATTACCAAAAGGAAGAGAGATTTAAACTTGAATTGGGAAGTAATCAAATATTGTCCAGATTTAGGAAGCTATAAGAGTAAAATCTTGTGTGTATGTATTGCACCAGACAGATACCAAATGTTTGTTTTGCTTTCCCAAATGTCTCTTTTCCAATAGAACTCTGTTATCCTGTGTTTATAGTCATATAAATTATGTGGTACTTTGATGTGTGTCTGGACAGATTCAGAAAAGAAGAATCTCCGTTCCTTCTCACTGGGCTTATACAGATAACACAGTGTGGTTTCTTCAAAGATCCCCAACTGCTGTCTGCCAGGAGACAGACATTCAAGCACAGTTTGGGGATACTTCTGAGACACATGCTGTGGATCTGAATGCAGCTTGATGGAGAACTAAATTTTGAATTGTTACTTAAAAATAACAAAACACCCATTGATAGTTATATGCTTGCCTAATACATTTTATGTCTTGGGAAATAACTCCTTTCTTATTCCTGGAAAGCATTTTTCTCCCTTTTGTGTAAGGAAACTGAATGAAAAAGCAGTATTCCTCTCCTTATGTGGTAGAACTTAAGCATCACTTTTGTCAGGCCCTAACATGATTTAAACTCTACATCCACTCCAGTGAAAACTGAAAATCAGTGGAGAAATTCCATGTGTCTTTCCTTCTTGCTCGGCCATGACCTTAGCCAGTGTTGTGGTTTGAATGAGAATGGCCACCATAGCTCTTATGTTTGAATGCTTAGTCATCAGAGAGTGGCACTGCTTGAGAGGGATTGGAAGGTGTGGTTTTGAAGTAGGTGTTTTTTTTGGAGGAAATGTGTCATGGTGTGCCAGGCCCAGGCTTGCTCTCTTTTCTTGCTGTCGATAGATCTGGATATAGAACACTCGGTCACTTTTCCAGCACCATGTGTGCCCACCTTGCCACCATTCTCCCCTCCATTATGATGAACTGCACCTCTGAAACTGTAAGCAAGCCCCAAGCAATGTTTTCCTTTGCAAGAGTTGCTGTGGTCCTGGTGTCTCTTCATAACAATAGAACACTGACTGAAACATCCAGCAGTGTTTGAACTATGAATAGAAAGAAGATTGTAGATACTTTCCTAGTGGCTTTGATATTTATTTATTTATTTATTTATTTATTTTTATTTATTTATTTATTTTATTTTATTTTACAATACTATTCAGTTCTACATAACAGCCACAGATTCTTGTTCTCCCCTTCCTGCCCCCTCCCCTTACCCCAGTCCACCCCCATTCCCACCTCCTCCAGATCAAGGTCTCCCCCGAGGACTGTGATCAACCTGGTAGACTCAGTCCAGGCAGGTCCAGTCCCTCCTCCCAGATTGAGCCAAGCGTCCCTGTATAAGTCCCAGGTTTCAAACAGCTATCTCATGCAGCGAGCCCAGGACCTGGTACCACTGCCTATGCCTCCCAAACAGATCAAGCCAATCAACTGTCTCACTTATTCAGAGGGCCTGATCCAGTTGGGGCCCCTCAGCCTTTGTTCATAGTTCATGTGTTTCCATTCATTTGGCTATTTGTCCCTGTGCTTTATCCAACCTTGGTTTCAACAATTCTCGCTCATGTAAACCTCTCCCCAAGATCCAGCTATACCACTCTTGGCATATACCCAAGAAATGCTCAATCATACCGCAAGAGCACTTGCTCAGCTATGTTTTATATCAGCATTGTTTGTAATAGCCAAAACCTGGAAACAACCTAGATGCCCTTCAACTGAAGAATGGATAAATAAATTGTGGCACATATACACAATGGAATACTACTCAGCAGAGAAAAACAATGACATCATGAGGTTTGCAGGCAAATGGATGGATCTAGAAAAAAAATCATCCTGAGTGAGGTAACCCAGACTCAGAAAGAAAATATGGTATGTTACTCATCAGGAGGATACTAGATGTGGAACAAGGATGACTGGACTGCTTATTCACATCACCAGTGAGGCTACCTGTAAAACAGGACCCCAAGAAAGACACGGGATCACCCAATGATGGAGAAATGGATGAGAACTACATTAACAGCCTGGACATGAGTGGGAGCATGAACGCGAGGTCGAGGGAAAGAGAGCAGGAGAGATCCCAGCTGATCAAGAACAGAGAGGGAGAACAAGGAATAGGAGACCATGGTAAATGAAGACCACATGAGAAAAGGAAGAAACAAAGTGCTAAAGAGGCCCACAGAAATCCACAAAGATACCCACAAAAGACCGCTGGCAATGGCTGAGAGACAGCCGGGACTGACCTACTCTGGTGATGGGATGGCCAAACACCCTAATAGTTGTGCCAGAAACCCCATCCAAGTACTGAGGAATCTGGATGCAGACATCCATGGCTAGGCCCGGGTGGAGCGCTGGGAGTCTATTTTATTTTTTTAAAGATTTATTTATTATGTGTACAGTGTTCTCCCTGCATGTATCCTGCAGGCCATTAGAGGGCACCAGATCTCATTACAGATGGTTGTGAGCCACCATGTGGTTGCTGGGAGTTGAACTCAGTGCCCTGGAAGAGCAGTCAGTTCTTAACCCCTGAGCCATCTCTCCAACCCCGTTATTTATTTTTTTAATTTATTTTTGCCATATGTTATGCTTTTCTTCTTCTTTAACTAATTCCAGAACATCCCACTTCCCTACCCATTCAACTTTAAGTTTAGTCTCTATCTCCCTCTCTTAATTTCTCCTCTCTTTCCTCCCCTGCCTCCCTCCCTCCCTACCAACATTCATCCCTCTCTTTTGTCTCTCTTTCTCCCTAACAAATAGAAAACAACAACAACCACAAAAAAAACAAACAAAAACAGAACAACTGCCCCCTGTAAGGCCCAGGAATCGAAGCAGAAAAGGAGGCAGAAAGATTGTAGGGAGTAGTGGATGACTCTAAAAAACAGTGTCTTCCAGGCACAATAGTCCTGCTGCACATATGAACTCTAAGGTACTGTGGCAGCATGCACAAGACCTGCACAGATTCAAGCCAGACAAAGTACCAGTACCAAAAAGGGAAAGTGAGCATACAGTCCCACCCATAAACAACATGTTATTTGCAATCCGGACTTTCTGGAAAAGCAAAGTCTGCTTTTTTCCAATGGAATGTCTCTAAGTTTTAGTAAGTTTATCTAAAATCTACTCAGTGTTGGATATCTCCTCATCCTACAGTCTAACTTCCTTTCATACTTCAATTTCCTGTGACACATAAATTCCATGAGTATTTCTTTACATATTTAATGTGTTTGCCTTTGTTCACACTCACCTAGAATTTAATTTCCATAATAATTAGAAAAGTTATTATTTTTTCCATAGACATGCTTTTCAGAATTCTATTTGATGTATTAAGCATTTTGGAATATATATTAAATTAATAAGCTTAACAGTTAATCAAGTAAAATGGATATGCTCATTTTGCTATAGCATAGCTCTACAAATGTGTGTATCTAAGTATCTTTCCTTAAATTTCAAGCAGACTACTGTTCAGTATACAGCTGAAACCTTTTTCTCCTTTATTTCCATGGCAGGTTTTTATTTTCCTCATTTATTTATTGCACTGGCTGTATCTTTTTGTGCAAGGTAGAAAGTTTATTATTGTTTCTGATAAGGCAAAACATATTCTTAGTCATTATTTACACAAACTTTGGAATTACAGATTTTTGAAAAGTAGAAAATTTCCCTCTAATCCCTCAGGAAAATAATATTTTCAATGTTCCTTACATGGAATCAAGAAGCACCCAGAGCATAAATTGTTTTCCAGAAGCAACATACAGTGTGTGCAACACAACATGCGTGTGTGCATATAAACACATTATTTATATATAAATATATGTATACATATATATGCATGTATAAATTACACAAAATATATAGATACAACCTACTGAGTCCATTCAATATTGCATATATTGATTTCAGGGCTGAGCACTTGCTATTAGAGATAATCAACTGGGGGGGCTCCTCCTCTGTAGTGGAAGACTACTTCTCCCACTCTCAGCATCTGGTAGTATCCTATAGTTCCTTTTCTAGGGGTGGGGTCTGATGAGTTTTCACCCTTCCATGTTAACATGTCTCTTGTTATCATTGACATGGTCATGCTTGGGTAGCCATATTGTTGAAGTATCATGAGTAAGGCTTCCCTGTCATTTCTAGGAGATGCAATCTCACAGCAGATTCCTGGTACTCTGGCTGTTACAATTCTCCTGCCCCATCTTCCATAATGTTTTCTAAGCCTTAGGTGCAGGAGTTAGATTATGGATGCAGCCTTTGTGCCCAGGTACCCCATGATAAGTTTTTTTTCTGCATTTTGCTCAATAGTAGTTTGTAATATAATGATTTCTGTCTGTTGAGAAGAGAAGCTTCATTGGGGAGTATTGGGAGCTACATGTATCTGTGTGTATAAGGATAGGTATTTTGAATGCAGTTAGGAATTATGCTGGTTTAGCCAAGTGTCAGATGTGAGATCTCCTCTAAGATCTATGGTCATACTAGCCCTGGGTATTTGGCTAGATTCTAGCACCAGGCATTATTTCCTTCCTGGTGAGCAATCCTTAAATACAATTAAACAGCTGATGTTTACCAGGAAGATATGAGTTTCCACTATTTCACTTTTAGGGATCTTTTAATACAATACTAAAGATAAATCATGGGAAAAGATTTCTTTTACTTGTTTCAGTTCATAGGAGTAAAAGAAAAAGTTTTTCACTACTCTCTAATGATGAGGTTGTGGGGATTTATAGATACTATTTATCCAGATTGAAAATGTCTCCTCTTCACCTTGTTCCTTCAAAGATATCATCATAAGTAAGCATGCTCTTCCACTTTAATCTTAGGCATGCTGTAGGTTTATAATTTTATATGTGGTCTTCCATAAATGAAACTATGCTCACAAGGAACTACATTAACCAGGTCCACAGAATTTTTATGTCATTATTGCTAATACAATCTGAGTTTCTGTTAAAGGTAGCACATGCCAAAGTGAAGGAACCCTGAAAGTTTAAAAGTGGTTATGGTTAGGCATTAAGCATTATTCTTTAACATTTGTTGTTAGCTCACTTGCAGTCTCCTATCTTTTGGTAATCTGAATATCTATGTGTCAGACGTTTGAGACTACGTTATCTGTAAACTCTGGGTTCTGGGTTCTGGGTTCTGATTTTTTTCTTATCCTTTAAACAACAGTTACTTTAAGATTCCTGAAGGGAAGTCCAGGACAGGATGGGAGCTCTGATTCCTGAATAGTAGTTCCAAAATATAAGCCATGTTTATATCAAACTTATATTAACTATTTTATTAATTGACTTCATAATTGTGTGTGCATTTATTTTTATAATTTTTTAACTTTTTTTATTTGTTCTTCAGAAATTTCATTCAAATGTGTTTTAATCAATTCACACCCATCTTTAAAATTCTCACAAATATATCTTCCTTCTGTATCTAACCAACTTTGAGTCCTCTTTTTAAAAAATTAAGTTCTATTTATTCTGCCCTAAGCTGTTGGAATGCACGGCCTTCATTGGAGCTCAGTCAACTCATCAAGGCTATACTTTAATATATATATATATATATATATATATATACTATATATATATAATATATATATTGAGAGAGAGAGAGAAGAGAGAGAGAAGAGAGAGAGAGAGAGAGAGATTCTCTTTCTTCCAATAACTATCAACTGCCTCTAGCTGCCTACCTCCTTTCTCCATGCTTTTTTCTGGCCCAAGCCTGTCCAAGTCTTGCACATGCTATCTCAACTGCTGTGAATTTATAAGTTGCAAACTGTGCTGTTGTGTCTAGAGAACACTGTTTTCCATGTAGTTACTCAGAGCTGATGGCTCTTATACTCTTATGCTCTGACTTCCACTATAATTCCTGAGCATTAGGAGGAGTGGGATGTGATGTAGACATCCCACTTAGGACTTTGTGTCTTGATAAGTCAATGAGTTTCTGTGTTAATCATCATATTACAGAAAGAAACTTTTCTGATGAGGGTTGCTGGATGTATATGTATAGTCATTAGGACTCACCTTAATACTATGTCCACTTAGCAGAGTAATAATAGTAGGTTATCTCTTAGAGAGTATGGTGTAGTGGGTAGCCATTCCAGCTTTGATCTGGAAGTTCCAACCCCCATTGAGGCTTCAGTAACTGTCATGCTTACAAGGCAGGGCTGAGAGAGACCCTGAAGACCTGAGATCTGGATGTGCCAGCTCTCTTGGTTTCTGGACCCTGGATGCTAGAGGTAGAACCAAACATAGTTTTCCCAGAGAACACCGCCGGACTATGCTACACCTTTTCCCAGATCCTATCACCTATCCCTTCATTTGTGAGTTACCCCACAAAATAAACCTCCCTTTTAACTACATGGAGTTACATTAATAATTTCACCAATAGTATGGCCTGTTGATACACAGCTTATTGGCCCAAATAATAATGCCAGGTATGGGTTTCAACCATAGCTGAAGATGCAGTTATACTTAATAGAAACATGGAAAAAGCAGGTTGGTACTGGCATAGACTAGAAGGTTCACCTAGATTAGCCTGATTTTGCAGTGGGAGGTTTGTGTATGCTACCAGAAGAGAAAGAGAATTATCTATCATATTTAGCCATGAACCATGTGAGAAAAAAAAAAAAAACAATAACTATTCTGCCAAGAAATGCATAGGTCTGCAATAGTGCCACAAATTTCATAGAAGAAACCAATCACTTTCTGACTGTATTCAATGCCACTTCAAAGTGTATGTGTGGGAGTTACTTAAGTGTGTTGTTATATGCTTCCCATCACTGCTTTTTCTCCATCTCATAAAAGTTATTTCAGAATACCTTGCATCTATTATCATGTAACTTGTTTTGGCTATACTTTCAAAAAGGTATTTTTATAGTTTTGGAGCTGTATAAAACTGTAAATGTTCTTCCTTGACTCCTACATTCTAGCCTTTGCCTGGAAAAATTATTGAATTCCATGGGAAGAACTAGAAAATAAGTGCAGACTTATTCTAGCTATGAGTTGCCCTATAACTCCAATTTTGTTACATAAGCTGAAATGGAGTTCTTAACAAAAATTTAAAAATTTTGGGAAGATGGCACGGTTGATAAAGTCCTTGTATTTTAAGCATGAAGACCTGAGTTCCATCCTCAGACATACACATGCGCATGCGCGCTCACGCGCATGTGCGTGCACACACACACCAAAAACCCTGTGAGTGGTGTGATGTGTTTGTAATCCCAGTACTTGGTACTCAGAGACTTAAAGATTCTGGTTTCACTTACCAGCCAGACTAGCCTACTCAGCAACTTCCAGGCTAAGGAGAGACCATTTCTTAAGAACTAGGTTGAATAAATAAACTCAAGAAACTAGACATCAAAATATCAAACAATACAATTAAAAGATGTGCTACAGAGCTAAATACAGAACTCTCAATGGAAGAATCTCAAATGGCTGAGAGACATTTAAGGAATTGCTCAACATTCTTAGTCATTAGGGAAATGCAAATCAAAACAACTCTGAGATACCATCTTATACCTGTCAGAATGTTTAAGATCAAAAGCACTGATGACAGCTTATATTGGGGAGGATGTGAGCAAGAGGAATACTCCTCCACAGTTGGTGGGAGTGCAAATTTGTACAACCCTTTGGAAATCATTATGAAGTTTCTCAGAAAATTGGGAATCAATCTACCTCAAGACCCAATGATGTCACTCTTGGGCCATATATCCAAGGAATGCTCAAGCATACCACAAATACACTTACTCAACTATGTTCAAAGCAGCATTATTCATAATAACCAGAACCAGGATACAACCTAGATGTTCCTCAACTGAAGAATAGATAAAGAAAATGTGGAACATATACACAATGGAGCAATATTCAGCAGTAAAACAACAATGACCTCATGAAATTTACAGGCAAATGGATGGAAATAGTAATATCATCCTGAGTGAGGTAACCCAGACTCAGAAAGACAAACATGGTATGTACTCACTCATAATTGGATACTAGATGTTAAAGCAAAGGATAATCAGACTACAACTCACAGCTCCAGAGAAGCTAGATAACAAGGAGGAAACTAAGAGGATGCATGGATCATCCAGCGAAGGGGAAATAGATGAGATCTCCTGAGTAAACTGGGGGTGAGGGGAGCAATGGAGGGTAGTGGGTGGGGATGGGAGCATGGGGTAATGGGATGTTCGAGCTGGAACAGGGCAGAGTGGAAGAGCAATAAGGAGATACCTTGATACAGGGAGACATCATAGAGATAGGGAGAAACCTGGTGCGAGGGAAGTTCTTAATAATCCACAGAGAGGATCCCCAGTTTAGACTGCTAGCAGTAGTGGGGGGGGCGGTGCCTGAGCTGGCGTATCCAGGTGATCAGGTTGGTGGATGCCCTGACTGTCATCATAGAGACTTCATGTAGTAACTTATGGAAACAGATGCAGAAACCATGGCCAAGCACCAGGCCTAGCTCTGGAAGTCCAGTTGAAGAGAGGGAAGAGGGATTCTATGAGCAAGGAGCATGAAGACCATAATGGGAAACTTAGAGATACAACTGAACCAAGCCAGTGGGAACTCATGAACTTTGGAGTTACAGCTGTGGATACTGCCTGGGACTGGACTGGGACCTCTGCATGGGTGAGACAGGTGTGCAGCTTGGTCTGTTTGAGGGGCTCCTGACAGTGGGAATAGGATCTATCCCTGTGCATGAACTTGCTTTTTGGAGCCCATTGCCTATGTTGGGACACTTTGCATAGCCTTGATGCAGGGAGGGGGCCTTGGACCTGCCTCAAGTGAAAGTTCTGGCTTTGCTGTCTCCCCATGGGAAGTCATACCTTTTCAGAGGAGGGAGGGGGATGTTTTGGGTGTGGCAAGGCTGGAGGGGGAGCAGGAGGAGGGATGAGGAGAAATCTGTGGTTGGTATGTGGAATGAATTAAAAATTTCTTAATTAAAAAAAAGAAATAATATTGAGATGTGTAGACCCTCTCCCCACGATAGCGGTTCATCACATGGCTATTTTGAATCTGTAATGATGTAAAATCAATATGCCTTGAATAGAAAGTGGAGACTGTTTCCATTAGAATTTTGATTGTAACTTGCAATGTGTGACAAGACACCAGAAACACTCACTGATCAGTGACTGTAAGCCATAGCTCACAGTCACATGGTCATCAGTGACTGTAAGCCATAACTCACAGTCACATGATCATCAGTGACTGTAAGCCATAGCTCACAGTCACATGATCATCAGTGACGTGCTAGTGTACTGTTTCACTACTCTGTGATATGTGGTAGGCCAGATGCATTATATGCATTTCAGATTATGACACTTTCAACTTACAATGGACTGGTGGAGATACAATCCTTTCCTAATTTGGTAACTGTTTGGATATAAAATTGATTTCATTTATGGAATCTTATTGTCTAGAAATCATTAATTTTCCTTCAAGTAATTTAGGATTTTTGATGTGGAGACAACACTGAACCACAAAGAAACCCAAGGCAATTCTTTTTAGTGAATAATAGTCATTCTTGTGGCAAAGTTATGTTTTTATCCATCAGAATTTGTAGTTATTAATATCTGTAACAGAAATCAATAAATTAGGCATCAACAAGTGGAGAATCAAATGCTTGCTTTTAATTTTTCAGTATAGAAAATATTCTTGGCGATTTCCTCAGTGCTTTTGTATTAAAACCTAAAGTAGATAAAACACTGAGGGCTTAGAGTCTGGGATAAGAATGGGTTGAGTAAGAGTCTGCTGTGAATATCACTCTATATAAATAAAACACTGATGGCCAGTGACCAGGCAGGAAGTATAGGCGGGACAAAGAGAGAGGAGAATTGGGGAAACAGGAAGAAGGAGGAGAGACTGCAGCCACCGCCAGGACAAGCAGCATGTAGAGACTCTGGTAAGCCACCGGCCACGTGGCAAGGTATAGATTTATAGAAATGGTTCATTTAAGATAAAAGAACAGTTAGCAAGAAGCCTGCCACGGCCATACAGTTTATAAGTGATATAAGTGTCTGAGTGATTATTTTATAAGTGGATTGTGGGACTGCGGGGCTTGGGGAACCTGGAGAGAAGCCCTCCAACAACAAGAGTCTATATATTTCCAGTTATTTCTTGTGTGAAATGTGGGACAATGTAAGTGACATCCTATAATCTGTCTGTCAAGGAGATCCTTGATTTTGCTATGTGTCCAAAGGATTTCATGAGAAATAATGCTTCCTCTTCACATTATCTCCTTCCTTGTCATCTGTAAAGTGGACAAAGCAATAGTACTGAGTAAGGTTAAGAGTATGGTTATATTGAAATACTACAGTTGTTATGAAGAATAAACTGGATAATCAAGGAAAAAAATAAGGTGAGTGCCTCTTGAATGATTCCCAAGGCTGTTCTCTATCCTCCACACATGTATATACATGCATTAGTGTACACACACAAAAAAAAATGCACACGCAAACTCACATGCATGTAATAGATTAATTTTAATATTTGGGGCTAGAGCGGTGACTCAGTTGTTAAGAGCATATACTGTTTTTGCTGAGACTTGATTTTGATACCTATCATTTTAATAATTCACAACCACTAGTCGTGGTGGCGTGTGCCTTTAATCCCAGCACTTGGGAGGCAGAGGCAGGTGGATCTCTGTGAGTTTGAGGCCAGTCTGGTCTACAAAGTGATTTCTAGGACAGCCAGGGCTGTGACACAGAGAAAGCCTGTCTCAAAAAAACAAAACAAAAAAATAATAATTCACAACCACCAGCTCCAATGGCATCTGATGCCTCTGATGACATTGGACATTGCACTCATACTTACATGTACACATGCATGTACATGCACACACAAAATTAAAATTAGAATATTTTTAAAGAATTGTAATTTTTCAGCTTATTCTTTTTGTTCCTGGTATTTGCCTCTTTCTTATTACATAATCATTCTGCCAAAGACATGTCCAGAACTTTGTATTTTTAAATATTTATTATGCTTATATTTAATGAAGTGTGTATGTCTGTGTCTCTGTGTGGATGTGTTCACATGAGTGCCTGGGCCCAGGAAGCCAGAAGATTTTCTCAGATATCCAGAAGCTGCAGATTTTGAGTTGTTTGATGTGGATGCTGGGAACTGAACTCAGGTCTTCTTCAAGACCATTAACTGCTCTTAACTGGTAAGCCATCTCTTCTGCTCCAACCATTGTCAATTTTATATATGTTGAATTTATAACAAAATTCAAAATTTATACTTTTTTAGGATGGTTGATACCAAAACATAAAAGAAAGAAAACCAACCACGTGTTAGGGCATGATGCTAAAAGAGAGTTTTCCATTACTACATTCATACTTAGAATCCAAAACCAACTGAGCAGAAAGCTTTCAAATGTATGTGATGCAGATGAGTACATAAATCTGGAACACTGTACAACCTAGAAATAACCACAATAAAACAAAACAAAACAAACAAACAACATCAAAATGCATATATCAGATTTGCACTGTAGAGATATTAGAATTTCAATATTATCTTAGTATCAAAAAGGCATTCATCCTCAACCCATTCTGCTGTAAGAACAATTGTAAGGCTCATACTTTTAAAAAGTTCCTATGATGCGCAGGGAATTGAATGATTAA
Source organism: Peromyscus leucopus (assembly GCF_004664715.2). NCBI lineage: Eukaryota > Metazoa > Chordata > Mammalia > Rodentia > Cricetidae > Peromyscus > Peromyscus leucopus. The sequence continues at coordinate 603,872 of NW_023505092.1, read as the reverse complement.
TGCTGAATCAATACCACTCCCAAAGAATCTACCTGATTTATCTTTCAGTCAACATGGGAAAACCATTTTGATGTTATGACTCAGCAGTTGTCAGGATGTAAAACTCTCACAAAATAATTTTAAGGCTGGTCTACACTGCTGACCTGCAAAAGCAGCTTAAGGAGAAAATGTGACTCTGAGTTTGCTCAAGGATTTATCTCAAGTGTACCAGACATTCCCTCTCTCTCTCTCTCTCTCTCTCTCTCTCTCTCTCTCTCTCTCTCTCTCTCTCTCTCTCTCTCTCTTTCTCTTTTTTTTCTCTCTCTCTCTTTCTCCTGTTACCATTATTACAGAACACAGTGTGTGGGGGATCAACAATAAATAAGGAAAAAAAACTGTCTGACAAGATAAGCAATATTTTACCAAAACTTACTTAGAAGGGATTTAAGCTGTAGAATGAAGCAGGCAAGCACTACAGCCATGCAACCATTTACAACTCACAACTACAACACAAAACAAACCTTTTCTTGGAAAAGGTTTTTCTTCATATAATCAAGATATTTATCAAAATTGATTATTAACAAATTGTTTAGATAATTGTAATACAAAGTAAAATATATAAGATAAAAAAATACCTTATTGTTATGGAAAACTGCATATAGTCTCTATTAAATTTTTCACAGGTCTTACCTATAGAATTTGTCCCTATAACAATGAAGATTCTATGTATCTTGACTGATATAATTATCTTCACTCTATCCTCTGTCTCCTCACCATAACTTCTGTGTAGAGAATCCCTCTTCACTTTTTTCATTAAGTATAGATGACACCTCCTGCTTTGCCTTACTTGATTGGCTTATGGAGAACAGTTTAACATGCTTATTTTCTAACTCAGCATCCTGGTTGTTTCTTTCATGGCCTTTATATTGATGTGATTCTAACTAAATTGAATAGCTTGCCTTCCATGCTGAAGGTCGAATTCTTGCCTAGCATACACAAAGTATTTTGATCACTAGCATTGCAAAAATTAACAAAAGAAAAAAAATGCAGAATATATTCTAGTGACTTACTCTACCAGAGTGCTGTATTTCTTAAGGCCGGAGTGTGTTTTATGATTTAGTATGTTAGATATTTAGCATCTAGTATTGTGATATTTTATTTGTGCACCACAATAAAGCTTATCTGAGGATCAGAGGACAAAGGCAGCCACTATGTTAAACATAGAAGTCAGGCATTGGTAGCACACACCCTTAATCCTAGCATTCTGGAGGCAGAGATTCTTCTGGATCTCTGTGAATTCAAGGCCACACTGGGAACAGAGCCAGGTGTGGTGGCACACACCTTTAATTCCCAGCACTGGTTAACCATAGATGTCTGGAGGTTTGTACAGACAGACAGGAACTGATAGAGCTGGGCAGAAAGAGGAAGTGATGTGACTTGGCAGAGAGAGGAAGTGAGATGGCAAGGACAGAAAGGATATAGGCATGAGTATACAGGAAGTAGCTCTCTCTGGAGGGTGAGGAGTTGGTAAGGTGAGGTTGGCTGTGGCTTGTCCTATTCCTCAATCTTTCAGTTTTCACCCAAATATCTGGCTCCATTTTTTTTTATTAATAAGACCATTTAGCAATTTGTCTTACAGAGTACACTAGAAGGCACAGCAGCAGTGTTGTCAATATTTGTTGACTAAATAAATAAGAATCTATCTTTCTTGGAGTTGATCCTCATAAAATACCCTTTTTTCTCTCTAAATCTGTTCTGTAAGTCAACACTGGTTGCATGAAAAGGGAAATCCCAGCACAAGTCAAATACATCCACAAGAGAGGCAGTGATTTATGCAGCAGACACCCAGAAGTTGAAATACAGAAATGGTGGGAAAAATCAGCTCTAGAAATCCCAAGTTACTGCTTGCCTCCACCTTTCTGTTCTATTTTCTACTAAGCCAGCTGTATTTTCAAGGGAAACATCTCAGGGTGTGAGAAACATGGCTTCCAGAAGCTCTGGGCCAATAACCAATCAGCTTTGCAAAGCAGGGAAGATTTTTTCCAATGTCAGGTGACTTTAATCTCAGATATTTCATATGAAGACATTTCCAATCAGAGCTCTATCTTACAAAATTAGGATCAGAATAAAGAGGATGAAGAAGAGGAAGAAGATGGGGAAGAGGAAGGAGGAGGAGAAGGAAGAAGAGGAGGAAAACACGACAATGACCACACAGGGAGATGACTTCCACAAGAATCCTACAGCCATTATAAAGTGTGCTCTATTTCTTACTCAAACTTCATGATGAAATCTGTAGTAACACCTTTTCTTAATAAATCACAAATTAGCTTCAAATGAAGAAAGTCAAAGGAAATATGAAATGTATTTGAAAATACGAAATCAAGCCACCACCATCTTAAATGTTATTTATATGTCTGAGCCTTCTATTCTCTCTGTACCTGCCCTCCCACTCCCACATCCCTCTCCTACCTCTCTCCTCTATCTCATTATTATTTAGAGAAAAGAAAATAGTGAAACTCGGGACAATTATGTTCCTGGCTCAGAGAAGATTCTGATAGAAATAAATCAGGGAGGCATACTTGAAGCTCACCATTAAGAGTTTTAGAGATTTATCATTATAGTACATATTATGGCCCTTAATAATCTATTTGTGCTATGTCATCTATATCAACACATCACACAGTGACATTTGAGTCAACAATGGACCCTGTTGGTTTCATAGATTATAACGTAGCTGAAAAGTTCCCATCACCTAGTGTTGTGACAGGGATCATAGCATAGTACCCTATTCACATGGTCATGTTGATATTTATATAAACAAATTCACTTCAGTTCTTGTTCTATAGGTACTTGGTGATACAATCATGTGCAGTATATGATATTGATAGCAATGGCAGACACGTATGCTACTGGTTTGTGTATTGTATCACTATTTCAGATGGTTAATGGAAGATAGCCTTAAGCTGGTCCTCCTAAGGGCCTTCCAGAAGAAGGCAGTGTTATCAGAAGAGATGCAGCTCCATGGGTGTTATTACTGAATACATTCCAGTGCGAGTTCAGTGACACTGGATAGTCTGACCCTATGTGGGCTGAAGTTAATATGTGTGATTTTAGCGAAGCATTAAATGAAGCAAGTCTAAGAATAGAAAGTAAATGAAAGACTTTCAAAGTCAGCCTGCCCTGAAGGTTAACAGTAAAGCTTGTGTTTAGTATGGACAAAACACTGGGTTTGTTATGAACATTTAAAAAATCCTATTACAAAAAAAGAAATATTTGGAAAATAAGAATATAAAGAACAGTATTTTACAGCTGTACCATGTATTTCTTTTAGGCTGCATATCATTACAAAATTTGAAGTATGTAAAAAGTTTAGGAGTTAAACATATTATAGTAAACTAAAGTGAATTTACTGCTGAAGATTTTAAACAAATTTAGTGCAGTATGAGAATGTGGTGTTTTGTAAAATTTATGGCAGTGAACTGAACGTAATGATGCATGCTTACAATCCCAGTACTCAAGAGGCAGAGAGGGGGTTATCTTGATTTAGAAGTCAGGCTGAGATACATAGTAAGTTCTAGTTGAGCCTGGACTACATAGACAAAGCTGTTTTAAAACTAAACTAGACCAAACCAGAGTAGACCATACCTGACAGAAACAGAACAGAATTAAATCTACTGCAATGAACAGTAATGAACACTTGGCACTCTATCACTTACTCATCAAAAGACCAGGAGCTGGGAGTCTCCATGGAAATCACCTGTACAGAGTACCACTGTTTATAATTTTTATTATACTTTTTTGCAGTTCTGGGAATTAAAGACAGTGCCTTATGCATGCTAGACAAGTGCTTGATCACAGAGCCATGTACCTTACCCTCTCTTGTTTTTATCCTA